>NW_021163489.1:0-50114 GCF_004324835.1 Dendronephthya gigantea
CGAATAAACCGGCAGTTGAGAAGACCAAAAGAACAAAGCTGAGTAACAGCTGTATCAGGAGTGTTGGCAATTTTGAATGTAAAGGAATATTGATGAGATTGTTTCTCTTAATTAATATCATTTCTGCCATATATGTTTACAGGCTGATGATTTGCATGATGATAGTGATTGTATAGTGTCGCGGAGGTGTTTGCCAAGTAGGTATTATAGAAAATATTCCTATAGGTCATATGGAACAACCAACCTTTCTGTAGATTCAACTGCCCAAGCATCGAACTAAGCTCCTCAGGATTTTAGCGGGTCGAAACGTGTTCATCAAACGTGACTGCTTTCGATGTTGAGACATTTATCCGACTGATTATTATCAAAAGATTGAGGACCAGGATTAGACGAAACATCCACACACATTGATAGATCCTTCTTAAAAGGCTTCGCAATAGGACTAGACTAACAAATCAATGTTTCGTTTCTTTAGCAATCGCAAATGAGACTTTGTATTTAGATTCAAAACCAACTCGTTGTATGTTGACCCGACATCGAAAAGCAATATCTCTACAAATACTCAAGGTTATGCCATCCGCAGCCATTCCGTCCAAATCCATGAAATTAGCATTCTTAAATGCCATATTAATTGGTCGAGATGTACAAAACTCGTTAGATAAAATAAGTATCTTAAAAAAATATATAGAGCTACCGACCAACCGCCATATTGATCGTGAATTAAGCAGTATGGAAACACAATATTCATTTCCATACACGAAAAGGTGGTGATTCAATGATAACATCTCGTTACCAGCTTTAGATATTTTCTTTAAAAACTTGTTTAACGATTCGGATAGAAGCAAACGGGAACGAGAAGAAGAAGTTGTGAAATCATTGTAAGTGTGTTTATTTCTATTTAAACCCGACAACTTTACTTGTTCAGGGAAAGGCATGTTAGAGTTGTTTGCTAGTAAAAACTATGTACACACCTTGGTTGTGGTGGACAAAATATTGAATCATTGGTTATTTTTATTGTAGATCACTAGCTGCCTGTGAAGGAACACACAAAATTTTATTAGAATGCTTCAAAAACAGCTGGATTGAAGGTTTTCAAACTTAAATGATCTCCCCAGTGGCAAATTGATTGTTCGAATCTTACCATAACCTGTTTCATTATAAATTCGTGAAATAGATAAAGTAAATTAAATGAACATGGCCGTTCAGCACAATAACTTGTACTCAATTGGCGAAGACAATGGTCCCAAAGTGGTAAATCGATGGTTCGAATCCTACCATAGCCGTTTTTCATTATAAATTTCGTGAAAAGAAATGCAGTAAACTAAGTATAACCATGGCCATTCCCCACAAGATCTTGTAGGCCAGTAGCTAAGACAACTGTCTCCCAAGTGGTAAATCGATGGTTCAAAACCTGCTATGCCCTTTTTCATTATGAACTTCGTGAAAGGATAAAGTAAACTAAATAACCAAGACCATCCAGCACAAGACCTGGTGCTCTAGTGGCGAAGACGATGGTCTCCCAAGTGTTAAATCGATGGTTCGAATCCTACCATAACCGTTTTTCATTATGAACTTCGTGAAAAGGATAAATAAATTAAATAACCATAACCGTTCAGCACAAGATCTTGCAGTCTAGTGGCGAGGACCCAAGTGTTAAATCGATGGTTCGAATCCTACCGTAACAGTTTTTCATTATGAACTTTGTGAAAAGATAAATAAATTAAGATAACCATAACCGTTCAGCGCAAGATCTTGTAGTCTAATGGCGAAGACAATCGTCTTCTAAGTAGTAAATCGATGGTGCGAATCCTGCCATGACCTTTTTTTTTATGAACTTCGTGAAAAGAATAAAGTAAATTAAATAACCATCGCCGCTCAGCACAAGACCTTGCAGTCTAATAGCTAAGACAACTGTCTCTTAAGTGGTAAATCGATGTTTCGAATCTTGCCAAAACTATTTTTTATTATAAACTTCGTGAAAGGATAAAGTAAACTAAATAACCATGGTCATCCAGCACAAGACCATGTGCTCTAGTGGCGAAGACGATGGTCTCTCAAGTGTTAAAATCGATGGTTCGAATCCTACCATAACCGTTTTCATTATGAACTTCGTGAAAAGAATAAAGTAAATTAAGTAATATAACTGTTCAGCACAAGAACTTGCAGTCTAGTGGCGAGGACGATGGTCTCCCAAGTAGTAAATTGATTGTTCGAATCCTACCATAACCGTTTTTCATAATGAACTTCGTGAAAAGGATAAAGTAAACAAAATAACCAAGACCATCCAGCACAAGACCTTGTGCTCTAATGGCGAAGACGATGGTCTCCCAAGTGTTAAATCGATGGTTCGAATCCTACCGTAACCGTTTTTCTTGATGAACTTCGTGAAAAGGATAAATAAATTAAATAACCATAACCGTTCAGCACAAGATCTTGCAGTCTAGTGGCGAAGAAAGCGATTCAAGCATTGTCAGATAAGTTTGAACACATGACTGCTGTTATATCACAAGTTCGGGATCTTATGGGTAAAAACGATGATAGCATTATACGAGAAACATTCGCTTCTAGCTGCTGAATATACAAAGTTCCATGTAGAACATTCAAATGAAGTGTTTGTTGGTGATGTAAATGAAGTAGATAGCGATAGTAAGCCCACAAATAGAAACAATTAGCGAGCACTGAGTCATCGAAATCGCTAGGAATTGTGATTACGAGCAACAATGAGAATACCAACTTGTTGAGTGAAAATCCCGCTAGTTCGAACCAAGACCAGGCCTTAAGTCCCGAAAATAACAAAGATATTGTAATTATTGACAGTCCAGTTGAGACCAATAAACAAGCTGAAAATGACAAGTTAACGTATGCTAAAGCTGCCGGATCAAAGCCGGTCTTAAATCCCACAAATGGAAATGCTCTAAAACCACAACAACATTTTACCACTAAGCATAACAATAGTAGGATTAGTGCTGATGGTTTTGTAGGAGTAGAGCGTAGGCGAAACCAAACAAAGAGAATATTCCTATCTGGAATTGCAAGCAGCGTGAATGAAAAACATATCCAATCCTACCTTACGCAGCGAAATATAAATCCAACATTTATTTCGGTCTTTCCCAGTAAACGTGAGGAACGGTATCGGCCAAGGTACACATCCCCCCCGCTGATTTCCCTCTTCTACAGCAAAAAGATTTCTGGCCCAAATTTGTGAGTTGCCAATTATGGAAATCTAAAGAAGCTTTGCGAAAACCAATAAAGCAAAAGCTGTAAACCAAAAGCAAATCACCCCAAGGTGAAAACTCCTCAACTTCTGAATAATGGCTCAGATTTCAATTCGAATTTCTCCTAGCAATCGCGTAAATAAACGAAACAGACGCTGTCCTTATTCGAATCCTTCGAATTTGATTCATATTAAGAGATTGCCTGAACATTCCCTTTTGGTTAATACACGAAAGCAAGAATTTGTCCCGTCATTATTGTTGTCCAACACAATGTCGCTCGCTCCTAAACTTGATGAAATTGTGGAAACCATATTGACGTTAGACATTGACATTGCTATGTTTACAGAGACATGGTTAAAGGAATCAATACCAAATGAAGCAATTAATATTCCTAATTATCAATTGTTGCGACGAGACCGAGTTCATAAATTACATGAAGGTGTCGGTCTATACGTGAAGTCATCAATATTTTGTCGACAATTATTAGATATGCAAAGCAAAAATGTGGAAGTGTTGTGGGCTCTGCTACGTCCTTCTCGCTTACCTAGAGGGTTTCATCACTTATAGTAGGTGCAACCTCGCAAGCCAGGCTCTTTTACCTACGCTCACGCCCACGCTACGGGCAAAGACCCTGGTCAAGGCTGGTCATGTGACATCGCAAAACCTCCCAAAATATGGGAGGTTTTTAATTAGCGCTTAGTTCATATCCATGGGAGGAGTGGCAAAGTCGATATACCATTTCTGCTATTTTTAGCACTTGTCACAATCCAGATGACTTTGTACTAACGCAACTAAAAATAGCGGTTCACGCAATAAACTAAATAAATACAGCTAGTGTGGCGCAGCAAAAAACTCAAAAGAACAATAAACCGAATTTAGATTCAAATGCTATGTGTAGAGTGTATCATCGTCGATAGAATCGGTTTTGGTATTCGTCACAAGTTCAGTGATATTCAATACAGGCACTCGAAGGCCTGTCCTATCTTCTAAATTTGGCGTTGATGAGCGAATTCAGAGGTCAAATAACAATAACGACACAGGTTATTTCGCTTTGCGATACAACAGCGGTCAATATTCATTATTCAGTCCTTAGAAACACGCTGTTTAACTGATGTGACTTATGTGTCCCACCCATCCCCACACGGGAGCAGCATAACAAAGAATCACGTGACCAGCCTTGACCAGGGTCTTTGCCGCAGCGTGGCCGTGGAGCGTAGAAAAGAGCCTGCTTGCGAGGTTGATAGTAGGTTGAGTTTATTGCCCAGAGTTTGGAGAATCTTTTTTCACCACTAGGCTACGAGATCATGTGCTGAACGAGCATGAGTATTTAATTTGCTATATCTTTTCACGAAGTTCATAATGAAAAACGGTTATGATAAGATTCGGACCATCGATTTACCATTTAGCAGACCACTGTCTTCACCACTAGACTACGAGATCATGTGTTTAACGCTGTGATTATTTTATTTACTTTAACGTTTTCACGAAGGACATAATGAAAAAACGGTTATGGTAAGATTCGAACATCGATTTACCATTTGAGAGACCATTGTCGTCACCACTAGACACGAGATCATGTGCTGAACAGCTATTTAATATTTGATTTACTTTAACCTTTTCACGAAGTTCATGATGATAAAACAGTTATGGTAAGATTCGAACCATCGATTTACCACTTTGGAGACCATTGTCTTCACCACTAGACTACAGATCATGTGCTAAGCTATGATATTTAATTTACTTTATTTTTCACGAAGTTCATAATGAAAAAAGGTTATGGTAAGATTCGAACCATCGATTTACCATTTGGAGACATTGTCTTCACCACTAGACTACGAGATCATGTGCTGAACGGCTATGATTTTGATTTACTTTAACTTTTCAAAGGACATAATAAAAAGGTTATGGTAAGATTCGAACCATCGACTTACCACTTGGAGACCATTGCCTTCACCACTAGACTACAAGATCATGTGCTAAGGCTATGATTATTTGATTTACTTTAACTTTTCACGAAGTTCATAATGAAAAAACGGTTATGGTAAGATTCGAACCATCGATTTACCATTTGGGAGACCATTGTCTTCACCACTAGACTACGAGATCATGTGCTGAACAGCTATAATATTTGATTTACTTTAACTTTTCACGAAGTTCATGATGAAAAACGGTTATGGTAAGATTCGAACCATCGATTTACCATTTGGAGACCATTGTCTTCACCACTAGACTACGAGATCATGTGCTGAGCGGTATGATATTTGATTTACTTTAAGTTTTGACAAAGGTTCATAATGAAAAAGGGTTATGGTAAGATTCGAACCATACTTACCACTTGGAGACCATTCTTCACCACTAGACTACAAGATCAGTGCTGAAGCTATGATTATTTAATTTACTTTTCTTTTTACAAAGTTCATAATGAAAAACGGTTATGGTAAGATTCGAACCATCGATTTACCACTTGGGAGACCATTGCTTCACCACTAGACTAGAATCATGTGCTGAGGCTATAATATTTGATTTACTTTAATTTTTGACAAAGACATAATGAAAAAAGGTTATGGTAAGATTCGAACCATCGATTTACCATTTGGGAGACCATTGTCTTCACCACTAGACTACGAATCATGTGCTGAAGGCTATGATTATTTTGATTTACTTTACTTTTTCACAAAGTTCATAATGAAAAACGGTTATGGTAAGATTCGAACCATCGATTTACCACTTGGAGACCATTGCCTTCACCACTAGACTACGAGATCATGTGCTGAAGTTATATATTTGATTTACTTTAACTTTTTCACGAAGTTCATGATAAAAAACGGTTATGGTAAGATTCGAACCATCGATTTACCATTTGGAGACCATTGTCACCACTAGACTACGAGATCATGTGCTGGCTATGATATTTGATTTACTTTAACTTTTGAAGACATAAAAAAGGTTATGGTAAGATTCGAACCATCGATTTACCACTTGGGAGACCATTGTCTTCACCACTAGACACGAGATCATGTGCTGAACGGCTATGATATTTGATTTACTTTAACGTTTTTGACAAAGGACATAATGAAAAAGGGTTATGGTAAGATTCGAACCATCGACTTACCACTTGGAGACCATTGCCTTCACCACTAGACTACAAGATCATGTGCTGAAGGCTATGATTATTTAATTTACTTTATCTTTTTCACGAAGTTCATAATGAAAAAACGGTTATGGTAAGATTCGAACCATCGATTTACCATTTGAGACCATTGTCTTCACCACTAGACTACGAGATCATGTGCTGAACAGCTATTTAATATTTGATTTACTTTAACCTTTTCACGAAGTTCATGATGAAAAAAGTTATGGTAAGATTCGAACCATCGATTTACCACTTGGAGACCATTGTCTTCACCACTAGACTATGAGATCATGTGCTGAACGGCTATGATATTTGATTTACTTTAACGCTTTTGACAAAGGACATAATGAAAAAGGGTTATGGTAAGATTCGAACCATCGACTTACCACTTGGGAGACCATTGCCTTCACCACTAGACTACAAGATCATGTGCTGAAGGGCTAGATATTTGATTTACTTTAACTTTTCAAAGTTCATAATGAAAAACGGTATGGTAAGATTCGAACCATCGATTTACCACTTGGGAGACCATTGTCTTCACCACTAGACTACGAGATCTGTGCTGAAGGCTATGATATTTGATTTACTTTAACTTTTCACGAAGTTCATAATGAAAAACGGTTATGGTAAGATTCGAACCATCGATTTACCACTTGGGAGACCATTGCCTTCACCACTAGACTAGAATCATGTGCTGAAGGGCTATGATATTTGATTTACTTTAACTTTTGACAAAGACATAATGAAAAAGGGTTATGGTAAGATTCGAACCATCGATTTACCACTTGGGAGACCATTGCCTTCACCACTAGACAAGATCATGTGCTGAAGGCTATGATATTTGATTTACTTTAACTTTTTGACAAAGTTCATAATGAAAAACGGTTATGGTAAGATTCGAACCATCGACTTACCACTTGGAGACCATTCTTCACCACTAGACTACAAGATCATGTGCTGAAGGGCTATGATTATTTAATTTACTTTATCTTTTCACGGTTCATAATGAAAAAACGGTATGGTAAGATTCGAACCATCGATTTACCATTTGGGAGACCATTGTCTTCACCACTAGACTACGAGAACATGTGCTGAACTGCTAATATTTGATTTACTTTAACCTTTTCACGAAGTTCATGATGATAAAACGGTATGGTAAGATTCGAACCATCGATTTACCACTTGGGAGACCATTTCTTCACCACTAGACTATGAGATCATGTGCTGAGCGGCTATGAATATTTGATTTACTTTAACTTTTGACAAAGGACATAATGAAAAAGGGTTATGGTAAGATTCGAACCATCGACTTACCACTTGGGAGACCATTGCCTTCACCACTAGACTACAAGATCATGTGCTGAAGGGCTATGATTATTTAATTTACTTTATCTTTTTCACAAAGTTCAATGAAAAAACGGTTATGGTAAGATTCGAACCATCGATTTACCACTTTGGAGACCATTGTTTCACCACTAGACTATGAGATCATGTGCTGCGGCTATGAATATTTGATTTACTTTAACGTTTTTGACAAAGACATAATGAAAAAGGGTTATGGTAAGATTCGAACCATCGACTTACCACTTGGAGACCATTGCCTTCACCACTATACTACAAGATCATGTGCTGAAGGGCTATGATTATTTAATTTACTTTATCTTTTTCACAAAGTTCATAATGAAAAACGGTTATGGTAAGATTCGAACCATCGATTACCATTTGAGACCATTTCGTAACCACTAGACTACGAGAACATGTGCTGAACAGTTATTTAATATTTGATTTACTTTAACCTTTTCACGAAGTTCATGATTATAAAACGGTCATTATAAGATTCAAACCATCGATTTACCACTTGGGAGACCATTGCCTTCACCACTAGACTATGAGATCATGTGTTGAGTGGCTATGAATATTTGATTTACTTTAACGTTTTTGATTAAGGACATAATGAAAAAGGGTTATGGTAAGATTCGAACCATGATTACCACTTGGGAGATTATTGCCTTCACCACTAGACACGAGATCATGTGCTGAACGGCTAGATATTTGATTTACTTTAACGTTTTTGACAAAGGACATAATGAAAAAGGGTTATGGTAAGATTCGAACCATCGACTTACCACTTGCGAGACCATTGCCTTCACCACTAGACTACAAGATCTGGTGCTGAAGTGCTATGATTATTTAATTTACTTTATCTTTTTCACGAAGTTCATAATGAAAAAACGGTTATGGTAAGATTCGAACCATCGATTTACCATTTGGGAGACCATTGTCTTCACCACTAGACTACGAGAACATGTGCTGAACAGCTATTTAATATTTGATTTACTTTAACCTTTTCACGAAGTTCATGATATAAAACGGTTATGGTAAGATTCGAACCATCGATTTACCACTTGGGAGACCATTGTCTTCACCACTAGACTATGAGATCATGTGCTGAGCGCTATGAATATTTGATTTACTTTAACGTTTTTGACAAAGATAATGAAAAAGGGTTATGGTAAGATTCGAACCATCGACTTACCATTTGGGAGACCATTGCCTTCACCACTATACTACAAGATCATGTGCTGAAGGGCTATGATTATTTAATTTACTTTATCTTTTTCACAAAGTTCATAATGAAAAAACGGTTATGGTAAGATTCGAACCATCGATTTACCATTTGGAGACCATTGTCTTCACCACTAGACTAGAACATGTGCTGAACACTATTTATATTTGATTTACTTTAACCTTTTCACGAAGTTCATGATAAAAACGGTCATATAAGATTCGAACCATCGATTTACCACTTGGGAGACCATTGCCTTCACCACTAGACAGACATCATGTGCTGAACGGCTTAATATTTGATTTACTTTAACGTTTTTGACAAAGGATCATAATGAAAAAGGGTTATGGTAAGATTCGAACCATCGACTTACCACTTGGAGACCATTGCCTTCACCACTAGACTACAAGATCATGTGCTGAAGGCTATGATTTTTAATTTACTTTATCTTTTTCAAAGTTCATAATGAAAAAACGGTTATGGTAAGATTCGAACCATCGATTTACCATTTGGAGACCATTGTCTTCACCACTAGACTACGAGATCATGTGCTGAACGGCTATGATTATTTGATTTACTTTAACTTTTCAAAGACATAATGAAAAAGTTATGGTAAGATTCGAACCATCGATTTACCACTTGGAGACCATTGCCTTCACCACTAGACAAGATCATGTGCTGAGGGCTATGATATTTAATTTATAAGTTCATAATGAAAAAGGGTTATGGTAAGATTCGAACCATCGACTTACCACTTGGAGACCATTGCCTTCACCACTAGACTACAAGATCATGTGCTGAAGGCTATGATATTTAATTTACTTTATCTTTTTCACGAAGTTCATATGAAAAAACGGTATGGTAAGATTCGAACCATCGATTTACCATTGGGAGACCATTGTCTTCACCACTAGACTTGAGACATGTGCTGAACAGCTATAATATTTGATTTACTTTAACCTTTTCAAAGATCATGATGAAAAACGGTATGGTAAGATTCGAACCATCGATTTACCACTTGGGAGACCATTGTCTTCACCACTAGACTACAAGATCATGTGCTGAGGCTATGATATTTGATTTACTTTAACTTTTTCACAAAGGACATAATGAAAAAGGGTTATGGTAAGATTCGAACCATCGACTTACCACTTGGGAGACCATTGCCTTCACCACTAGACTAAGATCATGTGCTGAAGGCTATGATTATTTAATTTACTTTATCTTTTTGACAAAGTTCATAATGAAAAACGGTTATGGTAAGATTCGAACCATCGATTTACCATTTGGAGACCATTGCCTTCACCACTCTACAAGATCATGTGCTGAAGCTATGATTATTTAATTTACTTTACCTTTTCACGAAGTTCATAATGAAAAAACGGTTATGGTAAGATTCGAACCATCGATTTACCATTTGGAGACCATTGTCTTCACCACTAGACTACGAGATCATGTGCTGAACGGTTATTTAATATTTGATTTACTTTAACCTTTTCACAAAGTTCATGATATAAAAAGTTATGGTAAGATTCGAACCATCGATTTACCACTTGGAGACCATTGCCTTCACCACTAGACTAAGATCATGTGCTGGGCTATGATATTTGATTTACTTTATCTTTTTCAAACATAATGAAAAAGGGTTATGGTAAGATTCGAACCATCGATTTACCACTTGGAGACCATTGCCTTCACCACTAGACTACAAGATCATGTGCTGAAAGCTATGATTATTTAATTTACTTTACTTTTTCACGAAGTTCATAATGAAAAAAGGTTATGGTAAGATTCGAACCATCGATTTACCATTTGGAGACCATTGTCTTCACCACTGACTTGAGAACATGTGCTGACGGCTATAATATTTGATTTACTTTAACCTTTTCACGAAGTTCATGATAATAAAAAGTTATGGTAAGATTCGAACCATCGATTTACCACTTGGAGACCATTGTCTTCACCACTGACTAGATCATGTGCTGAGGGCTATGATATTTGATTTACTTTAACGCTTTTCAAAGACATAATGAAAAAGGGTATGGTAAGATTCGAACCATCGATTTACCATTTGGGAGACCATTGTCTTCACCACTAGACTCGAGACATGTGCTGAACAGCTATGATATTTGATACTTTACCTTTTCACGAAGTTCAATGAAAAACGGTATGTAAGATTCGAACCATCGATTTACCATTTGGGAGACCATTGTCTTCACCACTAGACTTCGAGATCATGTGCTGACAGCTATGAATATTTGATTTATTTAACTTTTGACAAAGGCATAATGAAAAGGGTTATGGTAAGATTCGAACCATCGACTTACCACTTGGGAGACCATTGCCTTCACCACTAGACTACATCATGTGCTGAAGGCTATGATATTTAATTACTTTACTTTTTCACAAAGTTCATAATGAAAAACGGTTATGGTAAGATTCGAACCATCGACTTACCACTTAGGAGACCATTGCCTTCACTAGGCTACAAGATCATTTGCTGAAGGGCTATGATTATCTAATTTGCTTTATCTTTTTCACGTTGTTCATAATGAAAAAACGGTTGTGGTAAGATTCGAATCATCGATTTACCATTTGGAAGACCACTGCCTTCACCACTAGACTACAAGATCATGTGCTTAACGGCTAGGATTATTTCATTTTCTTTATCTTTTTCACGAAGTTCATAATGAAAAAACGGTTATAGTAAGATTCGAACCAGATTCGACGTTCCTGGACTCGAATCCTAAGTTTTAAAAATGGGAGAGCATTGCGTTCACCACTAGACCAGCAGAACCTCAGGAGTGTCACTACACTGTTTTATTTTTACCTAATTTTTTATTTTAAACAACCTTTTTTCGAAGGATTTTACGTAAGTTTAAATACGTTTGCTTGGATGATGATGCTTTCTATTTTGTCTAAAACGCACAAACGTGAATCTTATTCGTAACTTTAACCTAATTGATTCATTTATGCTGACGCTACCGGGTGTCCCAAAAAAAGTACCTATTTTTAATTCAACATAACTTAAAAACGAACTAAAGAATTGCAATAAAATAGTCCATGTGTAGTTGAGTAATGTCTAACTTAAAGTTTGATATATTTGATATGAAGTTTGAGCAAGTAGTTTCCGAGATATTCGCGTTTAAAGACACAGTAACGTTTTGAAATGTGTCAAAAATCAGCAAATAATGGCTTGTTAAATGCAACAATCCGATATCTACAGGGGCAATTTCCTGGTCGACTCATGAGTAAACGTGGCGATTGGCCATGGCCTCCACGCTCCCCTATCCTGACGGTGTGTGATTTCTTCCTCTGGGGCTATTTAAACAGCAGATTTGGGAAGTTCCTCATGACCAACAACCTCAAAACTTGGGAGATCTTCGCGAGGCGATTGTTAGGTCATGTCGCTATTTGGACCCACATGATTAAAAGGTCTTTTGATAGCATGCTGAAACGGGCAAGAAAGTGCGTTGCTGCTGGTGGACATGAATTTGCAGATGAATTAGAGCAAGTAAAAAACGATTTTTAGAAAAACAACTAAAAAATATGTTACAAGATACCATGTTAGGAACCGGTATTGTTGAAACAAGTTTAATAGGCCATTTTTTCCTGATTTTTGACAAGTTTCAAAACGTTGCTACGACTTTAAACGCAAATATCTCAGACACTACTCGTTCAAACTTCATATGTAATATATCAAACTTTAAGTTAGACATTACTCCACTTAATATAGATTGTTTGATTGCAATTCTTTAGTTTCCTTACAAGTTATGTTGAATTAAAAAAAGGTACTTTTTTGGGACACCCAGCATAATATCACAGGTATGGAGACCATTGAGAAAAGGTGCAGCGTTATTTCACCATAAGCTAGTTATATGCGGCCCAGGTGAAGCAAATGGTTACGGTGCGATTGTTTTGTATTTTTAATGAAGTCAAGTCTGATTTCACAGATCACAAATTAAAATTTGAGGAAAATGGTAATTCAGATTATTAGAATGTTTCAACATTTTCCACTTATTTCATAGCTGAAATTGTACTCCAAATCTCCATTATAACGCAAAAATATTAAATAACTCTACTTCTCTTAAGCTGCGTTTACACGGTACCATCCGCTCGTCACAACATCTTCGTTTCCATGCAGCGTACACCTAAGATCCTATAAGACACAGTCACTGTCGGTCACAGCACGGCTACGATCCCCAGTCTGATTTATTTATGTCAATTTCTTTCTTATATTACATCCCGTCAATTACGTATCACAATCGCTTAATCATCATGTTCCTCTAGCAAATTGTAGTTACAAGATTATGTATTGCGATATGCATTATTTACGCAATCATTTTGATCGCGCGCCACACTTTCTTCTCACATTAGTTTTGGTCCCGAAAACGGTAAAAGTTGATACAGAAACTACGATCAAAATCTCCCGATTCCTGACCAAGACAAACAAACCAGGACAAGCAAACTTTCCCTGCTCAGTAGGCATAAAGTAAGGTTTTAGATTGTCGTGATGGACCATGAACTCTCGACCTGTTTCTGATCTAATCTTATAATTTACGCCTAGTCTTCCTAAAATAGTGTGAGGTCCAAGCTGTTTGGGACAGAATTTCCACTCCTTTGGCCGCCTAAGCCATACATGCTCAAGCCATACAAAATCTAGTTTCCTGCTGACCAAGCAAGTCCGACGAAGCGAGGAGTCCTCGGAAGGATCGCGAAAGTTTATGATCCTCTCGGGTTGATTTCGCCCATTATTCTGCAAGGAAAGTTCCTCTACCACGAGTGTTGTGACGCTAAGGTCCCCTGGGATGCCAAACTGCCTCGTGAGTTAGAAGCTAGATGGACGGCGTGAGAGAAAAGCCTACAGAGAACGTGACCGCACCAATTAAGGAGTCTAGCTAAGTTCCAGTAGCCAATTGAAGATACAGGTCATTAGACCCTTACAAAAATAAACTATAGTTTTTAAAGGCGAAACTATAGTTTTAATAACTGTAGTATTTTGGAATAAAACTTCAGTGTCTGAAACTATAGTTGTTTTAGTGAAAACTATAGGTTAAAAACTATAGGTTTGTTCGAAACTATAGTTTTTACATGGAAGCAAAAGGTATTCTTTAAAAAAAAATAATTTTGACGTTTACCCAAATAATAACTGCTGCACAAAGCAGCTTTAATTTCACGAAGCTAACACAGTTCTAGTCATGCTGCCAATAATCAAACGATATTTTAACGAAAAAGGAATTACGTTTTATTTTACTTCGGTCTTTAGTACCAGGGGATTTTATTATTAGTATATAATAAATGCAGAATATAAAAAAAGAACTACTGTTTTGAAATTTAGGCATTTACTATTAATTTAAAGGGCTAAAAACTTTCTACAATGATACCCTTTCTTAGTATATGTTCAAAAAATTCCTGTGCCATAATACTGTTATTCTTGTTGCTTTTTGAACGCCTGTTCCTCATTGTTCAGTTTAAACTTGATAGCTTTGACAATGTCCTCGTCAATAACAGGCCGCTGAAGTTCGGTGTATCTTACACTCTTGGCGTATTCTACACAAAACATAAAGAAGGCTAAATTACTAAATCAGTAAATATGCCAACACTGCGTTTTTCCTTCAAATGCTGATTAGGTAAACAGAAATAGTCCGTCTTTGCAATACAAAGATTACGTATACACTCAAAACCAAAAACCTACTTATTAGGGAAGCTGTGTAGTTTGTATCAAGCTTTGGCTTTGTTTGCCCATTCTTCCCTTTCTGCCCTTTGTAACTGTGTGTCGCCATGTACTCTCTTGTGAGTGTTGCTCCCATCAGGTTTGCCACAAATGATCCTACTTTCTTCGTCTTTATTCGTTGAAGCACATTCTTTGAAATCGACAAGCCTGGTCCCAGAACAACCTGTAGAAAATAAATCAATACAATAAATTAGTAAAAAAGGTGAAAAAAACAATGTAAAGTCATCCAATGAACAAAATGTTTTAAACCACGGTACTAATAATTCCATTTTCAAGACACACTCTACCTAAACCACTTTGCGTGTATTGAAATCAGAATGTAAAATTTTAAAATTCTCCCATTTACAGTGCATTTGAAAGACCTACCTTATCTGCCATAACATCAGCCAATCCAGACTGTTCGTCACTTCCACAAATTTTTGAGGAAGCATATGTGTCCTTCTCTAACTCCTGGACCTAGTTGTCATCATCACAGCCTTGTATTTCCTTACTTTTGTCTTTCAACAAGTTGTCTTCGCTAATTGCAATTACGGTTGGTTCCTCTGTAGCAAATTCTGAAAAACCACTCATCGATGTGGGAGAAGATCTGGTTGATGAGCTTGACACACATGAGATAGGAGACGATCTTCCATGATCCATGGTTGTCAAAGGAGACAATCTTGCGGAAGGCTCGTATGCTCGTACGCTCTGTTGTGAACCAAATTTTGGTGCTTGGTTTGAAAAGCCTTCCAAGGATGCAACATACTTCTTCAGTTTTCTCAAAGAAACTTTTAAATCTATAAGAAAATTAAAATGCATTAGCCAAAGACTAGGAAACATGAAATCAGAATAACAGTAAAATCATTGCCTTTTTGTGAGTGGCTAATGAATGGTGAGGAAAAGGCAAAATAAATGGCTTGCCCTAGCTTAATGCACCAGGATCATGGATTGTCCGCCGATCACCCGTCTTGTGGCACATTTTGATTAAAAGTTGGACAAATCTTTTTGAACAAGCTTACCATCACTACTTTCGATTTGTTCCCGAAGTCTTTCATTTTCACTTTTTAGGTGTTTGATTGTTGCCAGAAGCGTTCTATTTTCTCTTAAATGTTTGCAATCTTCATCACATACACTGTTGTCATCAAATAATTTAAGACTTTCCTAAATATTAAAATTATAAGCAATGAATACATATGTGTGCTGCCTGTGCACCAATGGACGACTTGCGCTTTAGACTAATTTCTTACATTGACGATAAAAAGGACATTTTCTGAAAGAGCTTACTAAAATTAGTAAAACTGCCAAGTTTGGCTGGAAGTTGTTGTAAAATACGGAAAATACAGCCATGCGAAGTTGACGATTTTTGTATACTTTTGTATTATGGCTGGAAGTTTGTAACTAATTTAGTTACACATTTCCGCACGTAATACAAAAGTATACAAAATATGCCAACTTCGCATGGCTATACTTTCCGTATTTTACAAAATTTTGCAGCCAAACTTTGCATCTGCACTAATTTAAGTAAGATCTTTCCAGCGGTGGTGATTTATTTTCTTCTAGTCACTTCTATCAAAAATTAGTCTAAAGCGCAAGTCGTCCATTGGCATCTTTCCTAATTATCAACAACTGCAAGAATGTAATGTGTTCTTACTAACTCATGTGTCTATCTACCATCTCAGGTACAGGGGCGGATCTAGGATTTTTGTACCTTAGTCAAAAAGTTTCAGTCAAGAAATTTGGGGGGGGGGTGTTGCAGATGGAACGAGAAAATGACTGTTTCGCCCAATGTCAGGGCTCATCAGCATGCCTAGGAAACGCATGATACTACTAAGATATCTTTGGATTCCGACATGGACAGGCATTTTCACATAAGAGCACATGCAGTTTGTTTTTAGGCGCCAGCACCCGCCTTCAAATCTTTGCACTGGGGTAGAAATCGGTGAATTTAGTAGCAATGATGCTTTACATATTCATCCTTGATTAAATTTACATAGGTGCAACCACAAATACGCTAGTTCGATTGAATATTTTGATGTTTCTTACATCTACTTCGGTCAAAGCAATCAAATTATCAAAAGATATGTTGGATTGAAGATCGGAATTCAGGTTACTTCTTTACAGCCAGCAGTACATATTGGAACTTTTCGCAGCAATGGCGCAAGAGTTTATATTCGCAGTCATTCTCTATGATGCTAGCACTCTCGTTTCGCGACCAATTGCGCATTCCAAATTATTTTCAAATAACGATGGCGCAAGAGTGTTGTTTTTTCAGTCAATTTTCTTGCAAGCACTCTCTTTTCGCAGCCAATCGTCGAAGTTGGAACTTTTCGCAGCAATGGCGCAAGAGTGTTATATTCGCAGTCATTCTCTATGATGCCAGCACTCTCGTTTCGCGACCAATTGCGCATTCCAACTTCCATAATACAATCATACATGTACTGTGAAACCTTTAACCCATATATATTTTATTCAAATATGCAGCATAATAGATAATAATTAATAAATTTTCATTTGATGGACAATTAAATCGGTTGATCAAAAGCTTGATAGCTATATACAAAAGAGTTTTAACGTTCAACCTTTAATTAAGAGCTTTTGGTCGAAAAATATGAAATATACACTGTTATAGGATAATTAGGAAAATTTCAACCTGGTGTTTCCTTCTGCAAATTTGTCAATTACTTTTTCAACATCTGGAATTATCTCCTGATGAATTTGCATTAGGGCTAGACCATTCAACCGTTCCTCAACCATAGTACTACGCTGGTAGTTCTTCAGTGATCTCAGTGCCGAAATAGTTCTTTCACACTCACATGAAGTGATGGGCAGTGTTCCTAAAATACGAAGAACAACTTTAATATTTTCAAAACCATCAAAGCTAACAGCTTTTAAAGTTGTTGGAATATTGTCAGGAAGAAGTCCTTTGTAGGTCTCCCAATAAGACGTCCATAATGACAGTTCAGCATCTAGAGCTAAGGGAAAAGGTAGATCATCAATGTAAAAATCGGCAACAACTTTGAATCCATCACGCCAGTCTTTCCCCTTCTCTTTCAAAGACATCATTTTCGTTGGTATAACACTTAATCCTTTATAAACGTTAACACTATCCGTGTCGAATCTGTGTTGTAAAGCAGAATTAATATGGTCAACGAAAGGGATACTTATGATACGCTTATAATACTCCGAGATTGTCTTATACGGAGGATTGGACCTGCTTGTTTGTCTTCCTACTGTCCGTGGCTTGCTCTCTTTTATTCCAACCTTTCGTGCTAAATCAACTGCCTCTGCATACCAGATTTCATGGAAAGTGTCAATGGAATTTCTAAAACTAATAAAATCATTTTTCATAGTGTTAATTAAGTGAATTCCATCCATAATATCAATACTCTTTCCCTGTAGCAATAAAGTAACAGAAAGAAGTCGATCCAGAATATTGTGGGAAATTACCAAAGTTACAATAAATTCAAACTTTCCTATAAGATCAAAAAAATTAGATGCATCAGCAACAAGGTTTGGTCTGTAATTCCCCTCTACATTGTCTCTCATCTCCTTTAATGTGTCATAAAAAGGGACGAAAAGTTCAATAAATGTATCCAAACCGGCGATTCTTTCAACCCATCTGGTCCGACAAACATCTACCAGCTTTGTCTTCCGACTTTCTCTCTCAGGATAATTACGGACATTTTCTTCAAAAGGCATGTTGCGTGTCTGGGAAATATTAATGAAATTTGAGACATCTTTAACATGTTTCATCATGGTATTGACCTCAACAACAGTCAAAGAATCACATACAGCTAAATTAAGTCGATGGCTATAACAATGAGTGTAAAGAGCTTTCTCATTAATGCGCAAAATATTAGCTGACAAACCATTTATGTGCCCTGAGACAGCACCTGCACCATCATAGCCTTGTCCTCGACAATCATCAATGGATAAAGTCATGTCATTAAGTGCTTCTAGGATCAGCTTGGCAAGTTGTTCACCACTTAATCCCCATCTACATTCAAGGAAAGCAATGAATTCTTCTCGAATATTCATGTTAATATCTACAAAACGTAAAACAAGAGACATTTGCTCCATATGAGAAGAATCTGCAGCCTCATCTGCTATGATGGAATAGAATTTACTGGCCTTAATATCTTGAATAATCTGCTCACTTATTACCTGTCCAACACACTTGATAATTTTATTTTGGCTAGTTTTTGAGATATAAGTTTTATTTTTACCACAGTTCTTCAAATGATCCTCTAAAACTCTGTCCCCTGCACGAACTCTAAAATTAAGAGACTCAATAAAATTACCAACTCTCTCTGTAGAGTAACTGCCAACGTCAGGATGGTATTTAGAGTCATCACGGTGACCACGTAATGGTAAACCAAGGCGGCCACAAAAAATTACTGAATCCACAATTGGGGCAAGTTTCTTTCTGTTATCCTCAATCTCTTTCTTGAGGTTGGTATCTAAAATGAGCTCAATAGGCTGCGCCTTCCCTGACATCTGGGAAAGTAAAGATGTTAGTATGGGAAATGTACATGCATGCAGGCCCATTTCTCCTCCTGTACCATGTCCAGCATGATTTTTCAGAGTGTATGATGTACCACTCCAACGACGAAGAGGCTCAGAAAATAAATTTTTAATTTTTAAAGCTTTACCAGGAAAACGATCCCCAAACAGAACACATGACAAGCAGAATGCACCATCCTTCAAAGGGGAATAACAAAGCCAGGGATATAAGTCTAGCCATTCATACCTGAAGCTTCTGCCATTGGTCTTTGGAAAGGAATACTTCTTATCAGGTTTAAAGACATTTCTGATGAGATTGCAGATTTCAGATGAGTTCATACCTCCCACCATGTCCCGGTACATTGCAACATCAAAATTGGTACCATGTGATTCAACCTTTGGTGCATTAGGTGTTATATCAGCTTTTGAGATATTTGGTTTTGTGTTGGTTGAAGTGCTGGGTTTATTGTTATTTAATTGCTCTTTTGGTTTTGAAGCAGATTTCTCTGTCACCTTAAAAAACTTAGAAATGTTAGATGGGGGATTAGAGACCTTTTTCTGAAAAATAAGAGTCGGTCTAGGTTTCTTGGCAGTGACTTGTGGACAAGCAGCTGTCGACTTTCTTTTCAACTGCTGTTGATGAAAGATAAGAGGAACAAAATGATTTGGCTGGATGGTTTTTCCAGCAGTTACAGTACCTTCATAACAAAACAAAATATGAAGATCATCCAAACCTTTCTTTGGAGTTAAGCGTGGTTGAATCATGCGATTAAATAGCAATTTACTTCTTTGTTGCCCACAATCAGGATAATAGGTGAAAGTATTCCTATTCAAAACTGAAGCAAGACCCATTATACAGAGAAAGGATGACCATTTCTTCTCACTGCAATTAAGTATAGCTTCCTGTCTAACCAAGTCATCTTTCATACAACCAGTATCTAAACATTCCTTAGAAACAGACAATGGTAAAAGGTTATTGATACTTTGGCTGAAGTATTGAGCATGTTCTTCCACAGCAGAAGAAAAACAAGGGTGCTGAGAATAAAAATCAGCATTAAGGTAGAGCTCTATGGAGGTCAAAATTCTCAATAGCTCCATTAGGCTATTGTTACCCACTTCTACCAAGGACACAGAGCTATACAAGCAGTTCCCAGTAGTGTCAGATCTAAAACATGAATGAAACTTGGTTTTATTACACCTACCTACTAATATACACTTACTCAGTCACTTAGGCAAAGATGAATAAATATTAACCTAGTAATTGATAAACTTGATAGCAAAAACATCATATTCCACTTTCATGAACCATTAAGTGTAAATAATTGGCAATATAATAATAGACTGAATTATTATATAATAAACTAGTGTTCATCTTTTAAAATGTAATCAGGAAATATGGCTACTTGTATGCTTTACTGCTATATGTTTTGAATAATTATTTTTGAATTTTAAACAAAGTTCAGTGCTCAAAGCTTTGCCTTAATACATCGGGTTGTACATTTCAAAGAAGGTATTGTATTATATACACGAAGTTCACATAAGACATTATTACACTCCTCGATTCCTCTTGATTCGTATGCATAGACCGCAGTTATATGCAAATTTATTAAGCGAAATCCTATGTAAATTTCAACGTGCAACGTGTAAATTTCAACTTTATAGCTTGTGCAGCTTAACAGTTCTAACACAAATTACACAATCACCAATGAACAAATACACAAAATCTTTGTAAAATATTGTTATGTTTACCTTAAGGCCGTACAAAATTTCTTTGTTGCCTTCCGAACAGACGTCGGGATGTACGATTCCGCAGCAAAATTTCTCGTGAGGCAAAAGCTGGTGTTGTTCAGTTCGTTTAGTAGTTGCTCAGTTGAACGCTTTGCTGCGGCGTCTATTCGCTTCTTCAGATCGGCCTCGATAGTTTTAAGATATTGCCGATCGTCTTTCTCCAAAGCACATCTCACGGCGTTGTAAAGATCTGACATGATTAATAAATAGTTTTGATAATAATTTTTTTCTTTCGAGTTAAAGAATCTTTCGAGTTTTCGTTGCTGTCAAAGCTACGATGACGTCGATCAGAAAGATCAATTGCAAGGAACCTTGCTGTGCACGCTCTCAGGTCAAGGTCAGATCACACTGATCGATCAGAAAAATACAACCAATGAGAATTCAGATAGATTTTGAATTAGCCAATTGAGTAGCCCGATTCGAGCCCCTGATCGCTTCACCGATCAGAACTCCCCACAGATCGCGCAAAAAGAGAGACAGCCAATCAGATGACTGGGATTTGATGACGAAGCGAGCAAAATTCATGCATAAGACCGCTTTTCTGCGCGCTCGTGCTCGAAGGCCTGGTCGCTGAACTCTTTTAACAACTGGATTGCCAAACATCACCTGGTGACATCACCCCAATACACTGCACGTGTTTTGCAACTGGACTGCTATTTCATTCAAGCACTTTTCTTGGCATTTTTACCTTAGTCGCGTGATCGCTCTGATCACCCCTAGATCCGCCCCTGCTCAGGTAGTATAAGGAAGCTTTTATATTACTGCTATTTCAATGCTAAAAGCTTAAATAATGTTAACATTTAGCTTTCACATCGTCTTATATACAAGGTGATTTTACTCTTTCTGACAGAGGCTTCCTTTTGACCTGTAACTATACAAACCTTCCTGTATCTTTCCTTTATCATGTTAGCCAGATTGGTTGATCGCTTTGATTGCTCAGCATTTTTAGATGCTGCTTTCTGCCTCTTCGTTGCAGCTGGTTCTTGCTGAAGAAAAACAGGATCAGAAATAAATGTGGGGAATATAAACTATGCACATAACTTGCTCATTACTATTATTTTTGTATATGTGCTCAAAAAACACCTTGTTAGAGAAAATTTGGAATGGAAAAATTATCTCTGTAACTTTAAGACTTTTACCTGTCTTTCTGTGTCACTGTCGCTATCATTTATAACACGGAAACCTTTGCCTGTTTTAACCGGAGAATCATCTTCTCTCATGTATTTGAGTAACCAGTCTTTGTCATCTATTGTTTATTTAAAATATAACAAATATGAACAAAGATTATGGCAGGGATGGACTTGGTGCTGATTTCTGAATATGTCGTATCTAAAAGTGGGAAGTAATATATGCTGTTATATAGACAAATATTAAATTACTTGAGACTTCACACACTCTGCTCTGAATTATTTGGGATCATTTAGATGATTAGGACTTCAATCACCATGATATGAATTATACTTCAAACATGATTATATTTCAAAACAGCCTGATCTGAATCATTTGGGATCATTTATATGATTAGGACTTGAATATATTAACTATAAAACCCATCTTACCCTAAATAAATTATATTTATTTCAAGACATAAAACGCCAAAGGCGAACAATAATGACTCAAGGAATATATAAACTTAATTTCAAACCTGATATCTTTACAATCTCGGCAGGGAATTTTCTTTTGGTTGCTTTCTTGGATTTTGTATCTTTCCAAAGAACCAACATTTTTGTCCCGTTCTCGATTTCATTTTGTTTATGTTCCTGAGTAAAAACAATATCGGAATATGGAATGACATCCCAAGCATTCTCTTCGAAGAAATTAACCAAAGCGTAAGCCATTAAGTCGTTTAATTGCCGAGGTCTTTAAAACACTGTTGTCGGTAAATTCGAAATGGCCGCCAAGAGAGTTGGCATGTCATACTCAGGTCACATGTGGGCAAATTAAAATGCGAGCATGCCCATATTAGGGAATAATCGGATATTCACGTCTCGTCTCGACGCAATAGTTTCCCAAAATATCCCAAAATATCCCAACTAATCCCAACATATTTCTTTTGTGATTTTCCTCCGATCTGCCGTTTTCCTTGAACTAATTACTGAAACTGTTAAAAGATAAAAGATTCTGAGAGTCTTGAAGATGGTCAAAGGTTAAACACGCTTATGTGTTGAGTACAAAGGTATGTAAATGTTAATGTATGCTAAATATTGGTAATCGAAATCTATATATATATATATATATATATATATATATATATATATATATATATATTATATATATATATATATATATATATATATATGTATCGCAAATCACTTTTTCTTGACTACAGATTATGCAAATAAAAAAGTGCAGCTATAGTTTCTCTAGAATAACTATAGTTTTATTAGTAACCATTTGTTGTAAACTATAGGTCTTTAAAAAAACTATAGTTCAAATTTAGTTTCAATTATAACTATAGTTTCCAGCGGCTACTATTTGTTGAAAACTATAGTTTTTAAAACAACTATAGTTAAAGTATAGTTTGGAACAAAACTATAGTTTCGAAAAACTGTAGTTTCTGTATTTGGAAACTATAGTGTCACGAATAACTATGTTTTTGTCTGAAACTATAGTTGTTCAGAAGAACTAAAGTTTTAAGGCAAAAAACTATAGTTATTTTGTCGAAACTATAGTTAGTTTTTGTAAGGGGATCAAGATCATTAGATCTGGTCGCACAAGAAAGACAGTATAGAATTAGTGCTTTAGATTTTAACATATATTTCGAACAGTTGCGTTAAAATTAGAATTCAATCAAGTTAACATTTATTGGGACGGTGAACACTGAACGAGGCACAACTTTTATATTCTAATACTTTTTATATTATAATAGGGGGGGGGGTGTTGGATTTTATGCGGAAATAGAATGATTATTATAATGCATGCAAACGTCATGGGTATAAATTATACTGCATGGGGATCAATAGTAAGTAAGAAAATTGGATAATTAAGGACAGATTGGAAGTGAGGGTTAAACACACAAATTCCCAACACAGCCTCCTACTGCCATGAATGACCGGTCTTGTTAAAAACAAATATTATAGGTAAATAAAAATATCTACAATCCCTCGCGAACATCTTCGTCTTATATATTATAATTTCTTATCTTCGCTTTTACCTGGGAGAGTGTCCATTTCCCAGCTGCCTTGACAGACAGCGCAGCCTTGGAACACTCTGGCTTGAGATGCACGTGACTAGGCTGACCTTTGACCGTGAAACTGTCCGTAGTTGAGAAACTTTCCCGAAGCTGAGACTTGCTGACTTCGTCCCCGCGATGGGTTAATCCAGAACTGTCCTCGTCTAGTAGTTTCCAGACATCTTGTAACGACGCGCGGTCGTCTGATGAGAACGAAGGTTGCCATCGCGAGACGATTTCGTCACGAACAGTAGACGATTCCGGTAGGCCTGCTTTTTCTGCGAGTTCCGTGTTTGAAGAGTGTTTTTGAAGTTTTGGGCCGACGCGGAATTTTTTTTGCGAGGAGATAGCGAATGCTGATCATTATTCCTCGCTAGTGTTCTCTGTGCATACTGCATGCAGTTCTTTGCTTGTTAGTTCATATTGCAACTGTTCCAAACCCCGTAGTTGGGATCGGGATGTTTGCGCCACATTCTGCGGATCTTTGGACGATTGACGTGCCTCAATTGAAGGCGATTTTTTCCCTCCTAATATATAACGATAGAATAACATTCTAAAATCAAAACGGTGGCAGCGGTACACTAATCGATTTTACCACGAGATTACTTATTTCAGCATCTCTCATTATACCAAAGCCGCCACGCTGCGGAGAAACAAGAAATTTTCGTGTTCTCAATAATTGTAGTTTTTCTCAACTTCTATTATATAGGTTTAAACTTTTGTTCTTAACAATTTATCAAAAATGGTTTAAAGACGCTCTGCAAAACAATTTTATTTCATATTTCAATCAAAGGACGCATTAAACGAATGTTTAGTCCACCCGTTTTCGGTACATTTTCAAGTACAAGTTTAACTTATATCTTATCAATTAACTTGCATGTTTTCTTTCAACAGTTCCAATTGAAGTTTTTCGCCATATGCTTATAACCGACCGGCGTTTGCCCAGACTTATTCCGCGGTGTTCTGGAGCCCGGTCACGTGTCACTACCCTACATGCGGTAGTGACGTAATCATCGCGGGATCTCTTTGCACATGCAGTTAGTCTTTTGCGAACAACAGAAGCTACGCATCATGATTATAGGAAAAATGTATTCAATTCATTCTTACAGTAATTTATTTCGACTAACGTATATATATTAATGCCATCTTAATAGATATTCCAAAATATCCCTTCAAATACCTTTATATTTCAACAATTCAGCTCTCAGCTTATTTCCCATTTTAATCAACTGTTTGCGTTCTTTTGTTACTCCATTTTTCCGTTGAGCAGCTTGACGTAGTTTGGTGTGTAATCCTTTAGATGACGATACTACTCCCTTCATACCAGGGACTTCTGAAAAAAAAGGAAAACGTTTAAAATTTAAATCCTGACAAAATCATTCAGAATTTTATGAAGTGAATTTAGGGTTTGTTATGTGTTGATGAGAAATGTTGATGAAAGGTTTTCCAGCCGCAATCAATTTACTGTTTTGGAAAAGGTCGTAACTTACAAATTGTGAACGGGTTTGAATGAAATATAACTCCATAGACAGGCGTCATAGTTATATCACGCTATTTTAGGTGGATCAGAACAGCAAGAGATATGCATTCTATATATGGTTAACAACTGACAGTGGTTGGGTTACATCACAATCTATACGTTTCAATTAATTCAGTAGATTTAGAATGTTCTACGGCAGTCGTGATTGTTAAGATTCTAAACACAAATAAAGATAGTATTTCAAAAGCGTCAGACAGTACACTCACCTTTCTCTCGAAGGTCTTGTATAAACTGACTTTCTGGATTGTACGTATTCACACTCTAAAAAAAGGTGTGTTCAAATAACACACCTTTTTTGTCCAGAATATAACACAGGTTAAGGTGTGTTTTCTTACACACGCAGGTGTGTCCCAAAACACACCTTAAGGTGTGTTTCTTGCTTGTCCAGAATTTGACACACTATAAGGTGTGTTTTGCAAAAGGTGTGCTTTAGTACACACTAAGGTGTGTTTTGAAACACACTGTTGTGTGTTTTCCTACACAACTTTGGTGTGTTTTCCTACACAACTTTGGTGTGTTCCAAGACACATACTGCTAGGTGGTGCAAGGTGTGTTTTGGAACACACTAAGGTGTGCTACCCAACACACAAGATCAAATTGCCTAGGGCAATTATCTAAATAGAATGAATAGTCAGAACAGTTTGTCCATAAACAGTGAAATATGTATTAAAAATAGAAAACATTATCATACAAGAAAACACTTACATATATTCACAACAAATATTTAAAAGTCATATGGAAAATTTGCCTTAATAATAATTTGCCTTAAATATATGGCATGCATATAATATAAGCATGAATGTCCAGGCATGTATAAATTGTTCTAATCAGAATTGTCCTTAATTCCTTGGTGCACCTTTGCCATAAATGAGGAAAATTTTGTTCCTCTGTAGTTGCCATCATTTGTTGGCAAAAGAATGTCTTGTAGGAAAAGCAAGCATCCTTCCATACTTTCAGGGTAGGAGACGTGATATGCATAGTAACAACAAAGCAGGTCGATCAAACCTTGGAGTATACCTTCACTCTCAATAAATGACTGGTCTTCACCTGCCACAAAAACTTGGTTGACCTCCTCAGGAGACCCAATCACAACCAAGCGAAACTCGACATTCTTGTCTTTGAACAAGGTTTCTGGTCTCATGGTGGATGCAGGCTGTAAAACAAAATTAAAACAGTTAATTACAATTCCAGCATTGAGGTAAACCTAAAGATTAAGATCATTGATTTGCCACTCAGCTATCTACTAGAGTGTGCAAGGTGCAATTGACAAATACATACATCTTTTTTAGAACACTTGTTGTTGTTCCTTTGTTCCTTTTTGTCTTTCTCTCAATTTGCTCCACAGCCTCCACAACCTGTTCACTTCTCATTTCACATTCCTTATCCTTAATTTGTATGACAGCTTTCAATGCAGTCTCCAACTTCTTTTCAGCCTCTTTTTCCCAATTTTTCTGCCCAATGATTCTGCTAACTTCTTTTCTTACCTAATTAAGATAATCAAAGACATTTTGCAGGTGTTTGAAACAAGTTGCCATTGCTTCAATAGGGTTACCCATTGTTTTAATATTATACCCTAAAAACTACATGTGTATATATGACTGCACAAGACATCATGTGAAGATACTTACAACATTTGGATGACCAAGATATGGACATTCCTCCAAGACCTCTGTAGAAGATGTAGCTTGATTTTCGATAAGTTTCCTCCGCTCATTAAATGTGTCGACAAAGAGTTTTGCAAATGTTTAGGAGCCATTGCACCAGGTTTTGCTTTTTTCAAAAGCTCCATATTTCTTTTTTGAGCTTGCTCATCATCCTCTGCAGTCAGTTTTATTTTCTTTGAGGCACTTTCATTTGCATAACCATGGGGTTGTCCATGCATCGCTTTGTTAACTGTCCGCCGCCGAAGGTTTCTGAAGAATTGCGACAATTGTTTCTGGATTGATACCTATATATGTAGACAAAATATGATATTTGGGATTAGGATCATTGCCATGACAAGTATATTTTAAGTACATATACAGAATATTCCCTCTTGTGACACTTACCCAATAGCTTGCTTGATTGGAATCTCTCAACTCAGGGAATTTCTCGCACACTAAAATGGCAATCCTCTTGTAGTCACCTTGCTTTGGGTGGCTGGACAAACCATAATAAAAGGTCCCTACATCTGCAATCAGCTGTGTTCGCTCAGGGGCAACAGAGCCATTTTTTATTGCCATCTGCACTCGCACAGAGAAACTCTCAGGAAATGGGAGAGTGTTTGGTAGGGCTGTGGCATCTGAACTATTAGTAATAGGTTTGGGACTCTTGAGTGGTTTCTTCATTTGAACACCTGCTTTCACACTTTCAACACTGCTTTCACATGCCATGGTTGGCAAAGGTGGTTTCACTGGCAAAGGTGGTTCCACTGGCAAAGGTGGTTCAGTTGGCATTGGTGGTTCTAGCTCTGATGTGTGTGGTTCATCATCATGTGGCATCACAATTTGCTGAGGCATTTTTTCCTATTATTGACAAATAGTAAATACTTTCATGTAAAATATTGAGAAGTAGTCATTATTAGTGATGGGAATACAATTGATTATTTCAATTGCCCAATGTGACAGTGCCTTCTCTCGGCTTATAATTTTCAATTAGTACTGTTATATAAAAGCCTGTTAGGCAAACTAAAGGAATTAACGACAAATTAATATTCTTGTTAAATCAAAGTTTATATTTATATCCTGTTTAAACAAAGTAAACTTACGTTTTCTGTTGTCGCAGATAAAGTAAAGGCCAATTTTTGTTTTAGTTGAATTCGATGGCCAGATTTAGGTAAGACCGCTTTGAATTCGTCGATGTCTTGCATCAAAAAGTTCAATGTACCCCCATCAATAGCATTTTCTGAAACATTATAATCATAAACTGTTAGTAGATCGTATTCATTAAACTGTATAATAAAAAAGAAAGCTTAACGCACACATAAAAACTTAAACGCTTTAGCATTTTGGCAATGGTTCAACCACATGAGGCATACCTTTCAGTTGATCGCAAATTTCTCTTGAGATGCCTTTTGATAACAAGTGAGCAATAAGGTCTTCAGTGAACATTGCTACTAAACACACAGCCATACTTGTGATGAAATTATATTTAAAAAACAGAGTAAATGTTGTGAGTAATCTTCTTGGAACGTCGAACGGGCAAGATATCAGTCAAATTTTTACAAGCAGGTCTAAATTTCCCGCATCACACCATAGGGAATTCCTATTGGCAGACTTACGGTCACGTGTTACTTTAAATACATATATGGTATTCCCAGTGGTGACATTACCGTGAGAGAATAGAATGGCTCCCAGGCCTTTTGCAAATGCTCCAATTTTTCGGCTAATATCGATTGAAAACATACTGGGAAATAAACTAAGTATTAAAAGTCAGTAAGGCACAAGGCGAAATAATGTGTTTTTAGTATATACAAATGGCCGATCAACTGAATTTCGCTGCGATTACTGTAATTTTGTATGTTGCAGCGGACAAAGTAAGCTTTTTTTTATCACTTGGTTAAATACACTCAAACGAGCCGAATTTCAAGATATTTTGTAACAGCTGTCCACGGTCGTTTACAAAGATAAACAGTCTCCAAAAACATTATTACAGACAGCATAAGGCTTTAACAGTGGAAGAAGACTTAAATGATGGGGAAAATGAGAACCATTTTCAGGAGATGTTTGACGAGGGAGAAGCACGAAGTCTAATGCAACGCCATGCTGCCAAATTCCTTTTATGTTCCAAAACAAGAGGTATGCTCACCCAGAGTGCCGTGGACTTGGTCAAAGATTCAGCGAAAAATCTACTAACTGAGTATTTGGACATAGTCAAAAAATCGCTTGTCGAAAAGATAAACAGTAATCCTGGTCAAGAATTGCAATTTGACCAAGATGTGGAAAAGTTATTTTCAGCAGAGAGTGTCTTCGACGGAGTTGATTCAGAATACCAACAAAGATCATATTTTAAGCGTCATTTCAATTTGGTGGTAATTACCAACCTACCAAACCTGAACCAGCTGCCAGCTTTGTCAGCTTGCTTTATATTTTTTTAACTGATTTGCAGGAACCAATAGAAGTTGAGATGGGAAAACAGTGGAGAAGTGATTTTCGACAAGGGAGAAAAATACTTAAACGTGTCACAGTTTTTGGTTATCAAGTTCCATTATTAAAGACTTTGGAGGTAAATATATTTTATATGAAAGACTAGCAAATAATTGATGTCACTATTCTGGTGCTAAATGCCATTACTTTGGCTTTTCAAGATTCAAATCACTGGATGCATCCATTTGTTGCAAATATTTTTTTCAAACATTTTTTTGATCATATATTTTAGGCACTTCTTCAAAACCCAGATGTTTTAAAGGAAGTTGAAAATCCACATTTTTCATGTGATGGTGTTCTTCGAGATGTAATGGATGGGGATTTTTTCAAGAGTCATCCAGTATTCTCCCTCCACAGTGATGCCCTGCAGCTGTTGGGCTATTATGATGATCTAGAAATAGCCAATCCTTTAGGTTCAAAAGCAAAGATTCATAAAATTGGTGTGTGTCTTTATATTATGTCTATGAATCTATGAACAGCTTATTTCATAAGCATGTTAGCTGCCCAATCACATATAAAATTTGTTTTTAGGTGTCTTTTACTTTGTGCTGGGCAATATAAGGCCAATGTTTAGATCAAGCATCCGCAGTATACAACTTATAGCTATTGCTAAAACAAAAGACATCAAGTCATTTGGGATCGATAATCTTTTGATGCCATTCATTGAGGATGTCAATTGTTTGGCGAAGGTATTTTTACTTTATGCATTACAGTATTGTATGTATATAAGAAAAAAAAAAGACAAAATTCCTCTAGTATGCAAATTTGTCCAACATTATAGCTTCCTATATTTTAGGCTAATGGTCACTGTTTTACCATAAATGGTGTTGCCCGTGTGTGTTTCGAGGTGATCTGTTATTGTGGACTGGAGATACACTTGGTAGCAACTATGTCAGTGGTTTCAAGGAAGGTGTTGGAGGAGCATTGCGAATTTGTAGGCATTGTATGGGAACAAGACTGGAGACCAACAATAAGGTAAATATGCTATAATTTGAAGAAATAGCTTTTTTCCCTACTGTAATTTGGGAGATATTTTGCTGAGCAATAAGGGCATTTTTACAATTTACACAATGTGCATTTGGATTACCTTTCTGTTTTAGTTTTTATCTGAAGACTTTTCAGAAAGAGATTTGGATAATCACAGACAAATATGTGCATGTATTGAAGATGAAGATAATGCATTAAACATCCGTGAACAACTTTCCACAACCTATGGGGTAAACAGATTAAGTGTGTTGGATAAGGTGCAACATTTTGATGTTTGCATTTGCATTCCTGAAGATATAATGCATATATTTTGGATGGCTTGGTACCCTATGAAACAAAGTTGATGCTGAAGTATCTGATTGATGAAAGCAGATGTATCACACTCAAAGAGTTAAATCGGAGGATGAAAACTTTGATTATGGATACATGAACAAAAAGAATAAGCCAACTGCAACTACAGGGAAACAATCAATGGTGTCACTGAAGCTAAGCTTAAACAATCAGGTACATATACTTTTAAAACCCTTTCTTTCACTGCAGTCATTGGGAAAGTATTAACTAATTTATATGTCTTGCTTTATGCAGCCTAATTGTCTTGAACTACCAAATGTAGACTATGTAATGCTATTTTAACCTGAGTCTTTTTGTTGCAGCATCTCAAATGTGGTGTTTATTCAGGTTCTTGCCAATCATGATTGGTGATAAAGTGGATGAGCAACTGGAAAACTGGCATTGTTTGCTGAAACTTTGGAATATTGTTCAAATTTGTACTTCTCCAGGAATAACAAAGGCTGATGCTGCCTATTTGAAAGTTATGATTAATGATCATCACAAAATGTTCAAAAATCTCTACCCTAATGCATCCATAATTCCAAAAATGCATTATCTTATACATATACCTGATGAAATTGTTAGGTAAAAAATTATTGATGTAAAAGTTACTTCCAAATTATTTTTGAGTTAGAGAACATCATCCTATTAAATTATTGATGATTATAATTAAATGTTTGCGTTGTAGGTTTGGGCCACCTAGAAATATCTGGACCATGAGATTTGAGGCTAAACACAGTTTCCTGAAAAGTTCAATTACCAAGAACTTTAAAAATGTCCCCAAATCACTTGCATTTTCCCATCAAAGGTATATATTTTTTAAAATCATTGTGCACAATTAGATTGACTTGTATTCCACCCCTCTAAAGTAGCTGTGTTTTATCACTCTAGGCTTAATTTTGAATAAATGTGTAGATTTGTGTATTTCAATTATACATTTTTTACAGAATTGTGTATTTATCATACTAATCATGGTGTAATTGTTTTTTATTTAGGAACATGTGCTGGAACCTTCTGAGTTCTCCCAAGCAGCCCTTGACTAATTACCTGTATAGTGGTGATGTTGTTGGATTAGGTAAATAATGCATATATAGTTATAAAAATTTGTAATTTTACATATGTATAAATATGCATATACAGCTATTATTCCAATTTAAATCTATTTTTTCATGTGTTTCCTAATGTCTGTTTAAGGCGATCACAATGTTGATTTGCACAGCCATCCATATTTTGGCATGATAGCTCAAGCTGCTAGTGTTGATCAACTGGCACAGCCATGTAAAGGAAGCAGGTAATATTTATCAGTTTAATATTGCCAAGTTGTTTTTTAATGTAATTATGAATAAAAAATTATATCATTTATATGACATAATAAAGGACTAACTACTACAATATTCAATCTAGCTACTATTTATCAACTGAACTATCTCTTAATATCACTGTGATTTATCAGGCAAAAACTGAATTTGGGATGAGATGAATCATACTATCTTATGTTTATCAAATGAACTATTGCATTGTAATCTAATTTTTTAGCATGTTAGGCATGTGGAGATTCATGGCATAATTTACAAGCCAGGATGTGCTCTGCGACTGCAGGAAATGGATGAGATTGGTGAGAGAGATTATCCGGTTTATGGTGAGTGGAAGAAATCGTTGTTTGGGAAGATAGAAAATTTTTTGTTGTTCGAGTTTTGGAGACATCTGCTTTCCACAGACATTTTATGTACTACCAAGTTCATAAAACTAATGAAAGGCTTGTTGTACGTAGTAATTCAAAACTTACCCTGGCATGGGGTTTTGCATATTATTAAATCTAATGGAAAATTTTATATAGTTGAAAAAGATAGTTCAAATGTAGAAGACTTTGTGATTAATTGTGAATAAATATTGCCACTGTATGGTAACCAAAAAGGTAAAGCTGTTTCACTCAAGAAGGTGTGTTTCCTAATGGTGGTGCTATAGATAGCCAGATAGGTATGTCTTTGTCAAGGTGTGACATGAAAGTGAGCATTCTACATAATGTGTTCTGGAAAAAGTTGTGTTTTTCACGAACGTTTGTTGAACACACTTTTTCTCCAGAAAATGGTGTGTTAACTTGTATGGTGTGTCATTGTCAAGTTGTGTCAATGCAAGGTGTGCTCTCTGCATGGTGTGTTCTGAAAAAGGTGTGTTTGTTGAACACACCTTTTTCTCTAGAAAATGGTGTGCTCACTTCTATGGTGTGTCTCTGTCAAGGTGTGTCAAAGCAAGGTGTGCTCTCTGCATGGTGTGTTCTAAAGGTGTGTTTGCTGAACACACCTTTTCTTCCAGAAAAAGGTGTGTTAACATAAGGTGTGTCAGTTGACACGGGCGGGTGTGTTTCTGTACACACCAAGATGTGTTCTGTGACCCAGTAAGGTGTGTTTATCAACCCACCTATGACTCTTTTTTCAAAAAAGTGTGTTTCACAACACACCTTTATGTGTTTGAAAACACACCTTGGTGTGTTTGAAAACACATCTTTTTTTAGAGTGCAAAGGTTTTCCGTGACTGGCAAGATCCAATTTTAATGCTGACAACTGCAGAAAATCATCTCCTGCCTGTCACACAATTCTTGACTAGATGTTGCTAATATTTCTACCTCGGGTAGTTTATCTGCGACAAACATTAACCCATACTTTCATAAACGATCTCTGCAGAAACTCAAATTTCTGTCTATAAACACCGAATACAAAAATTTCGGACATTACGCTCTCAAAACAGATAAATATCAAACGATTATCAGTAATTCTTCCGTATCCACACTCTCGCCTGTAGGCTGTGTTACACTCACACTCATTGAGTGTGACATACAAATTTTGTCATCACCGATAAAGAGAAAGTTATTTCTTAATCGATACAAAGATTTAACGAAAAACACTGAAAATTAAGCTCTTATTCGAGTGGAAATACCGCCATGAAATGTTATGACTCCCACTCAACAAGTTCGAGTGCGCTTTTAAAATACAATAGTTCCTCGCTAACTCGAACTCCCTAAGGGAAAGGAAAATTGTTCGAGTTACCGGGGGTTCGAGTTTACCGGAGTTAGTGTAATATTACATTTATTATATATAATTAATACAATAAGTTATAAAATCCAATCGAATCATTCTTCAAGAGATATCATGCCTACCAATATGAATGGTGACCGAAACTGGACGAAATTTTAAAATAAAAAAGATCGAGTGTGTGTTAATAAAACTCAATGTGTTAACATATTCAATTTACGCTTTGGCTTTGGTTAGTATATTCAATTTACGCTTGCATTTAAAAACAATTTATATTCACAGAACGCCGAAAAAAGGAGAGTTAATAAGATCATAATTATTTGTCCGGGCTAGCATGCAAATTAGCAAACATATTTTAATGCAAGCGGATATTAGAAGCCAATTTGACAAAAATACTAGCTAATCACAATTTTTTCCATTTATGAATGCGTGATGGTAATCCAGATTTCAATTTTTTAAACGGTGTTTAAGAAAACCGGAGATTATTTTAATGTCTGTAATGTTTAACACAAGTGAAAACCCGTTGTTCGAGACTGAATGAAATTTACCTTGTGCGATAGTTTTTATACATGGGTGCCGTAAAAATGTGTCTCGTTCTTTTGTTGCTAAACAAAGTGGCTCAGATGGCAGATCATTAGATTAAGTTAAAGTGAGCAAATTATCAGTACAATTTATCTACGATGATATTTGCATACATTCAACAACCAAAACATCTAAAGTAGCAAGAAGCTCTTTATAGAATGATGTAGTCAATTTATTAGCACGGGACAGCTAAAATTGGTGCCTGCGTCCAATTTGATGCACAGCAATTTAAAGCACAGCGCATCCATTTTGACCGTGCCAATAGTTTGCAGCTAAAATTTACTGGTTCACTTACTGATCAAAACCAATCTCGTGATATATTCTTTCGGCATTGCGTTAGTTGATATGAAAATACTTTTTGTAAGCCAATCAACCACATAATATTCTTTTGAGAGAGCTGTCCTCGCAGCCAGTTCCCAACGACGTGAAATTCTATGACGCCACGCTTCTCTTCACGACGAGCTGCCTCGTCTCGTCCAATGTGTCACCCAGGGTAAAAACCGTGCTGTAAGTACATAGTTTAAACGAAATTGACTTTTTGTTTTGAAATTGACATCTCCGAGACCTTTGTGTAGACCGTAAATATACAGTTGGTATTCAGCCAATAATGAAAACTGCTTAAAGTTTGTCAAATATTTTCACTAAATTCTTGGCAAGCTTCCTTCAGTAAATTAACCTGCACACGCTGGTTTTACTTCTATTTTCAATTTACAACAATTTCATGAAACAACTCTCGTACAACAATCTAAACGATCTCAAAACGCTCTAAGACAGTCTGGATTTATATAATAATACAGCTCCACACATTTACTTATAGTCCCGGCCCGGTTGTATCAAGGCCATTTATAGCTTAAACGGCGGATAAGTCAAAATTAAATAATACTCTTACATCTCTCTTGAATGGGTCAACTATCCCGTCCAAAAGGAAAATCGGAATTGAAAAGGCAAGTAAATCTTTGGAACTGTTGTAGAATATGATAAACTGACAAATTTGCAAATATAGTAAATTTAAATCCAGTGGCAATATGGCGTTTACGGCCATGATATCCTAGTTCCATAAATCTTATTAAAATGGAGCTTTCTTTCAACGTAGATGTAAAGGGGATTGAAGATTTATAAATGGCTATTCACAGCCAAACTTCGTTCTACATAAAACACGTGATGTTCAGCTGTTGTTTGCTTATACACTTGATCGTATTTCTTCGCTTCACTATCCCGTCCAACAGGAAAATCAGAATTTAAAAGGCAAGTAAATCTTTGAAATTGTTGTAGAATAATATAAACTGACAAATTCGCAAATATAGTAAATCTAAATCCAGTGGCAATATGGCGTTTTACTGCCATGATATCCTAGTTCGATAAATCTATTAAAATGGAGCTTTCTTTCAACCTAGGTGTAAACGGGATTGAAGATTTATAAATGGCTATTCAAGCCAAACTTCGTTCTACATAAAACACATGATTTCAGCTGTTGTTTGCTCTATACACTTCGAATATTCTCATAAATGTATGACAGTATGATCGTATTTCTTCGCTTTACTATCGCGTCGAAAAAGGAAAATGGGAATTTAAAAGCAAGTAAATCTTTGGAACTGTTGTAGAATATGATAAACTGACAAATTCGCAAATATAGTAAATTTAAACCCAGTGGCAATATGGCGTTTTACGGCCATGATATCCTAATCCGATAAATCATATTAAAATGGAGCTTTCTTTCAACCTAGGTGTAAAGAGATTGAAGATTTATAACTGGCTATTCACAGCCAAACTTCGTTCTACATAAAACACGTGATGTTCAGCTGTTGTTTGCTGTATACACTTCGAATATTCTCATCAAATGTTCTTCGCTTCACTATCCCGTCCAACAGGAAAATCAGAATTTAAAAGGCAAGTAAATCTTTGAAATTGTTGTTGAATATTATAAACAAATGACAAATTCGCACATATCCTAGTTCGATAAATCTCATTAAAATGGAGCTTTCTTACCAGGTATTATGTGTATATGAAAGAAACAACCTGTATTTTTTTCTGTATATTTTTGTGTTATAGATATCACAAAATACATACTGTACTATACAGTATAGACCCTCTGTGATTTATATACAATCATATTTTCAATTGTGTGAAAATGATGTTCTTGTAATCTCCATGTAGAGCAAAAGCCGCGCGAATCATTTGTTTTATGTTTATCAACTCGAACTGGAATACGCGACTGGAACAAGATGGCTTCCAGCAATGGGAAATAATTTATGTTAAAAATGTAGTGTAAATGTATTTGTGTTCGCTTAATATCATGAAAGGGTAAGTAATTTTTTAAATTGTATGCATAAATTTTTGTCTTAAGCCTTAATTCCACGGGCTAAATTTTCAAGCAAAATGCGAAATATTTCTCCTGCTTCTTTTGAATTGTGAGCAATGATGCATAATTAATTGATTCAAGCGGTCGAAATTCAAAAGAAACAGGCAAAATATTTCGCATTTCGCCGAGAACAGGCGCCCGTGAAGTTAGGCCCTTAGAGTTAGGCCCTTAGAGTTAATATGTGGTTATCAACATGTTTCATTGTGAATTTTAAAATTTAGAGAATGGCATCGACGATATGCTATAGAAATGTCCATTGCAATAATCTGTTTAGTAAAACTCTTGAAGGCTGCTGAACGGCGTTTGCATCAGCGCAAATAAAAAAATAAAACAATGCTGGCAGCAGATCATGACGTTTGTTTGCCCCAGCAACCCTTTTGGACTATAATATGGTTGACATCTAATATAGGATTTCTTCATTTGTCACCTACATTCATTGAAATCTACAAAAGCTTTATAAAAACTAATAGCACTATTATAGAGCACCTGTATTATATATATTGTTGGAAGAAACCATGTAATTTTGCACTATATCAGTGATGACATAAGCCTTATATGGGGGGCACCTGTTCCTCAACACACACAGTGCCCCCCTGGCAAAAATCCTGTTTACAGCCTTGGGGCCAGTTGTTCAAAAGGTGCATGGATAAAGTTATCCACTGGATAGTGACCTAATTTTTCAACTGTCGTAAAAAGCTTTGAAAAACAAGAAAGCTACTTATGACCCTTAAAAAGTATTTTAACTTCACAACTGTGAAGTTAAATCTTGGCTACGCCAAGTGGTGAAGATATGCCATATATAATTGCCTGGATTTTGCCCATAATTGCACACTGAAACCTCCCACCAGATTGTTCAAAAACCTTATCTGCTAAACAGTATCATTACCTGCTCAACCAATATCAGCTATTCAACCATCAGTACCAATCTGGATCAGTATTTATATATGCTGAAATAGTTGCAATTATAGCATAGTAAATTCATATACCTGCGTAATATGTTTGTTTCTGTAGGCGAGACCTAAGATCTCTTGCTTCTTTAGCAATGTTGCACCATTTCGCAGAATGTTTCTCGGTGAGCAGTTTTCGTTTGTTACACTCTCTGCGACCTTTGGAGGTAAAGCTTCAGATGCGGTCGAGCGCTTAATTATGGCGCGCTGTTGACGCATTCTTTCTTCGATGACGCATTCGTTCATTTTGGCCTCAAAGTTGGCTTTTTTTCGTGGCTTTTTCACCGGAAGTGACGTACATTGGAGAACAGAGGGACCTGTACATGAAGAAAGAAGGCTGCTTTTATTTTGCAAAACATCCGGACTATCCCAGTGTCAGATTGGAAAGTGAAATAGATAAAGGCACTATATTATTGATCGCGTCGCGTAGCGACAGCGATCTATAGTTTCGGCTTGGTTTTTTTTTTTATTTTCCTCTCGGGTCGACCCCCAGCGTCGCTAGCTGCGGGCCATATCACCCTAATCGGGAACCTGCGCACAGGTAAGTTGCTAGTTATATCACGTGTTGTATTCACTTTGGGCATATTTCGTTTCACCTTCGAACTTTGAAGCAGTAAAGTAGAATCAATAAAGCGATCAAAATGTTAGCAAGTGTTATCTTTACACTCATTACACATACAACTAACTGCACACGCCGAGCAGAGTAAGCCTGCACTAAAGGATTTCAAGCAGTTTCGAAATGGGCTGTTTTGTGTTTCTCCTGCTTTCAACATGCGACTATAGTTCGGTATATTGTTCATTTTTATTATTAAGAACATTTACGACACAAAATTTGCATAGCTGGGCTGGCTACGCCGCTGTGAACGACGCGATCATATAACGCCTAGTAGGCGTCTTGTTACATATAAAGCACGTGTTTTTTTGCCTGTTGATTTCCAAAAGCTGTTTGAAAATACTGACATTTCACCCTATTGTTTCTTCAATTGACGATATTGACGATACGAATTTCTATGTTGATTTGTACTATATTACACTGGTGAAATTTGACTCATGAAATCGCAGGATCGAACTATCTAAATTTTCCCGCAAAATCCGAAAGCAACCATCCTCGTAGTACAATTTTCTTTAAGAATTAACTTCAAGATATTAATAATTTTATAATAAAAGATAATATGAAACCAGACATTTTTCTCCGATTTTATTTTTCTGTAACTTACCCATTGCAATACCCAGGCTTGTCAAGTAGTTCACGTTTTCCTGTGGAAAAGGGGACGCCCTTAGAATTGCCAATGATAGTGTAGTGGTATTATAGCATGTACACCGCTTAAAAATAGTAGTAATCCAGAAAAGAAGAGGGGTTAGAGACTCTCCTTTCAAAATATATTACAAAATTTCTACTTGTTTTCGTACGAAGAATTTAAAACTGCGGAGTCGGGTACTGTTTTGAGGATTCAAACAAACATCTGATGTTTCTTGATGACATGTGCATTTTGAAGTTCCACTGGTATATCGCTGTAGGATGAAATAAGTTCCGATTAAACTTCCTGCAGTTACACGTAATTGTAAATATATGAATCCGATCAGCATAAGTATATCGCTCATGCATATATATGTTGAGTTGAGCCTAAATGTAGTGTGTATATTTAATATAGTGAATACCAAACAATATCTGACGATACTGTATACGCCAATGGCAATGGCCGAATAGCCCAATATAAACATCTCTTAGTGGTAGTACCTTGTTGCAGCAAATTATATTAATGACACGTCTTTGCATGATAACACCTTTGTATGGCACAAATGCCTCTGAAAATAGTCAAGAGAACTTTTATGAACTGTGGGGATTACTACCTTATTTTAAGGGCAAAATATCGCGAGGGAGGTTATACAACCTGTGCACCTATACAGTAGATAGTAAATTATTCAGTGTATCGACCGTGTAAGAAAATGGGTACATGGTATGTAGAATTTGAGCTACAAGCCTATTTACCAACGGTCAATGAAGTCATTTACACTTGCCTTGGCCGTGTGTGTTTCTTGTTCAAGAACCTGGGGGTGAATGCACAGCTGGTCACCTGATCCTGGCACACATATTTTCGGTCTCAAACAAAAATCAATAGAAAATGTCAATTTCAACAGTTAAATCTTCGTTTCCCGGTTTTTCTGACCTAAACGTGAGAAACACAGGAGTTTCTTGTAAAACATCCGAGGCTCGTATCAATTTTTTTGACGGTCTGTTATCAGGATGTGTTTGACTTGTATGTTTCGATCATAGTTTCATGTCCATAACTTGTTTCATGTCCAGGATGCACGAAATTATTCCTAACTTTTAATTCTAAACCTCACCCTAACCCTGACCTAATTGCTTATACTAAAAGATTTGAATCAAGGATTATATTCGCGGACACTGGACATGAAATTATTACCTATTTCCACCAAATCTGACAGGTTTTCAGCAGATTCGCCGCCAAAAGCTTATTATATACAAGGTTTAAAACTTGACAAGCCGTCTTAAATGTATGTGTAAAGACTTTGTATTAATACGTCGAAAAAATACAGTAGACACCATACCTTTCTTTGGCAAACGACAAGAAACAGCACGCTTGTTCTCTGCATGGGTTGCGAACGTTTTCATAAAATCCTTCCATTGCCTAAAACAGACCATAAATCCTTTGACAAACCTCAATCAGCTTGTTCATTGCGAGTTATTTAGTTGAACATAACCTCCTGATCAAAATGATCCGTTTTTCGTCCTCGTAAAAACGTACAGATGAACTGTTTAACTATATATTCATTTGTTAAAAAGTCTAGTCTTAAGATTTTGCTGGATGGCAATAGAACTAACCTCTGTAAATTCGTTTTTTCGTCGTGGCTCAACAAAAATAGTTTTTTGTGTCTCAAGTCGGTTCCATAGATCAAAACTCTTACAAAACAAAAGATAATCATTGTGAATTAACGTAACGGACTAGGATATGAAATATCGTTCCTATATCAGTTTTAACAACACACAAAACCCTAACCGATTTAGAATTTCGACCTAAGGAAGCACCATCAAAAGGTCCAGTAAGATTAATCTGTATAAAAATCACATTAGCTGTATTTATACAAGAGACGAACAATTCATCTGGACGAACCTGGGCAAATTTTATATTAAAAGGTAACATGAAACTAGACATTTTCCTACGATTTAATTTTTTTAACTTACCTATTGCAATCCCCATTTTTGTCAAGTAGTTCACGTTGTTCCTGTGGAAAAGGGGACGCCCTTAGAATTGCCACTGATAGTGTAGTGGTATTATTGCATGTACACCGCTTAAAAGTAGTAGTAATCCAGAAACGATGAGGGGTTAGAGACTCTCCTTTCAAAATATATATTAAAAAAATTTCTACCTGTTTTTGTACGAAGAGTTTAGAACTTTTGAGGATTCCAACAAACATCTGATGTTTCTTGATGACATGTAGGTTTTGAATTTCCACTGGTATATCGCTGTAGCATGAAAAGTTCTGATCAGATTTCCTGGAGCCACACGTAATTGTAAAGATATGAATCCGATCAGCATAACTATAGGGAATAGCCCAACTAGCAGAGAATAGCCTAAAATACGAGTTTCCCAATTAGAATATGAAATCGGTTTGTAATTCCTCAGATTTGTTGTAGAATTATACAGTAGAACTTCTTAACAGCGTCAAAAAGTAATGAAGAGCCGTTATAGGTTTCCTAAATCAATCACCGTTATTAAAAAATGACTATACAAAAGATCATCTTGTAGCTTAATGCTATGGTGGACGTAATTGATCACCTTTGACGCCACCAGCTGCTTTGCTGGTTGACCAAACATCCAGTTGCTTCCTCTTCCAACCGTCATTCGCTGGCTGTTGAACATGAACCTAAAAAACAAGAAACTTAATTTAGCTACAGCAATACATGAATTGTCTTATTTTTCATTAACTACCTGCCATGCAGATTTACTTTTAATACACACAGGTTGAGATGATTGCACCGTAAATGTGCCAGCTTGTTGCACATCTTTCTTTTCGCTCGACCCTAATGCATCGCCGTTCTGAAAAACTACCTGGGATGCTATAATGTGGAAAGATTGGACTAGATTTTATCCGTGAAAATGATTGTTTACGAAAATGATTGTTTACAACAATTACGACACAAAGGAAACCAGGTTAACGACTGCTTGAAAACATGTAGATAAGGGGAGTTACAAGAAAGCTATTACAGCAATAAACGTCAAAAAATATCAACATACGAGCCCTTTCCCCAAATTTCTACCACTAAGTCTTCTATCATGTCAAAGACTACTGTAACATACTTTCAAGGCGTCCGCGAACTGTCTTTGTATTGCACCACCAATTTGATCTACATTGAAGAAGATTTGCTTAAATAATGTATGCATTTCATTTCCCAGTTTTAACAATATTTTGCTGCAATACTGGCATATTGATCATCCAGAGCTTGCTCCAACTCAATAATCGCCTAAAATCCTTTGCACATCAAATTTAACAAATGAAATGTTGAAACAAGCTCGGAAACCACTTCATAAACTCACTTGCAACGGACAATGAAATCACTTTCTCGAGTGATTTCGTACTTTGACCAGAAGTTCGAAAATGTAACTGGGTGACAAAAAGACAAAAGACTGCAAAAGTTAAGGCATTTCTAACGAGGCTGCAGTCATATAATGCTTGTTTCAACAATGTTTTCAAATAAATTGTATACTGCACCTGCCGGGATGTGTAATTATTTGGACGATGAAGATGTTACAGTATGCAATTCTTCCTCTAGCTTCAAGACCAAGTCTGGAAAATAAACAAAATTGACCCAATTATAATACGAAATCAGGCTAGCAAATCACGTCAAAAAGAGGAGGCTGGGTATTATAAATGAACTAGCCGTAATCTGATTGGCTTGATAACCGATGCAAATCACTAGCTGTCCGCTGAACTGCGTACAGCTGAGAAGAGGTATACAAAAATATTCCTAGCCACCATTTTAGTATTCCTCAATTTCTATTCGTGGCTTCACCTACTACACGTTCCAGGTATATTTTTATTGATTATATTTACAAGAGGCCCATTTTGATGTGCGGTTTCAATCCTAATATCATGACTGGCAACGAAAGCTATACATATACCTTTTATGTATGCGATTTCTATTTATCCAAATCTCCATCATCTGGTAAACAGAAATACGAGATTTTTAACACAGCTGATTGTACAAAAAGGCGATCAACTATGGTTAGCGGCAGAATTGCTCAATCAGAATCCTCTCTTTAGGGGGTACATTGATATTTCGCAAAAGATTTCTTAATTTACGAAACTTTAAGAAACATACCAGGAAGCAATTCTAACAGTGGTATGACAACTTGAGGCGTTGGCGAAAGTTTAGTAAACTTTTCCAGATATGTTGGGAGCAGTCTAAGGAACGAAAATTTAGAAATTATTGCTAAAAAATTTTGTATTTGTGAAGGAGTATCTCGCATAACAAGAGACGTTACATTTAGGCTGGAGTTTGTTGAAGTACATTTCTGTAAATTCACTGAGTGCATTATCAAGGCACGATTTCAAATATCTCCAAAGCAATATACTTATAAAACGCTGCAATTACTTAAATCAACTTCATTCTTTACAAAGTGCTAATGGACATAAAAAAGTCTCAAATTCCAGACTATCTTAAGTAGCCTTACCTTGCCATAACTGGCAAGGCATTTCTAACATACATATGGTGAGACAGGATACGCATAACGTCGCGGAATGAGCAACCAAACCAATCTCCAAAGTACGCATCAGACAAAACTAGACGAAATATACAACAACGTTTAAACGAGAACAGACAACCGCTGAAAATAAAGTCAAGCAGGTTCTTACCTGTTCATCTTGACCAATAAAAATGTTGTACGTACACAGCTCTGTTAATACCTTCACATGTTACAATAAAATATCCAATTAAATTATTAGTATGGTATGATATAATTATGGTATAAATTCGTTATGGTATGGTATGGTGTGATATAATTATGGTATGATATGGTTATCGTATGGTATGATTTGGTCATGGTATGGTATGGTGTGATATAATTTTGGAATTATATGGTTATCGTATGGTATGATTTGGTTATGGTTAGTTATGGTATGATATGATTATATGATATGATTATATGATATGTTGTGGTATGGTTATGGTATGGTATGGTTTTGGCATAGTTATGGTAAGATATTATGATAGATGCAAAAAACTGAATGATAAGAACCGTACTGGAAAAATTCTAGCGAACAAATGAGGTCGGCGCATATCATGAGGAACACGAAATAATCCAGGAGAAAAATCATAATTTCAAACCTGAATGCAAAGTAAAATTTTTAGTTCATGATTTTGGTGTGAAAAGTGCACAACTTTACTTCCCTTGCCATTTTAGATAACACTGTACATATTAAACGTAAGTAGTGCTTTCAAGAATGTATCAAGTTTTTATCTTGCAGTGCCTCTGGAAAGTTTCTCAGAACAAAACAACACCTCCCATTCCAATTTCTAGAAAATGAAGAAAGTTGAACTTCAATCGAAACTTAATGCCAGATGATATATTATGATGGAAAAGTTTACCTGTTGTAAGCACACAAGAATAACATTCATTGCCTCGTTGTAAGGCAGTGAGACAATTTCGGTTGTCTTATCTTCTGCAGAACTAAAACAAAAGTGAGGATGTATTGAATTTGAATTTTTTTGAATTTAATCACTTTTTACCAAAAAGTAGAGGTAACAGGGGCTGAACAGAGCATGGCCCCAATTGACATCAGCTACCGGTAAAGCAACCAGAGAGGTGCTGAAATCACCTAACGCTCGCCTGCACTGTTTGTCTAGAATAAGGCTAAACTCTGTATGAAAGGTATCTGTATGAAGCACAAATTACCGATCTTTTTATTACAAATTACAACTTTAACGTTGGACTATGTTTTATATACTAATCATTTATAAACACAATCTCAAAGTTTATAATTGTACATGTACAATACAAACAAATGGTAGCATACAGGTGAAAATATTTGAAAGTTTCTCATTTGGCTTAGGGTTGTACAAATACTTTCGTTAAATATAATTCAGCTACAACTTTGAACTAAAAAAAAACAGGGCTACACAATAGCCCTGAAAATCGTAATGAGCGTGATAACTCTGGATAACTCTAACATTGACCTTATCATGATGCTAATAGCTTAACATTTGCCTTATCATTTGATAATTTTGAGCAAAGCTCTCTTTATTATTGTATAAATGAATAGTCACAATGCATATCGATGACTTATATTTATGATGATTCCTCTTATGTAAAGCCATAATATTTAAAAAATATAGCATCTTAACATTGACCTTATCATTATGCTAATTAGCTTAACATTCACCTTATCATTTGAAAATTTTGAAAAAAATTCCCATTATTTTTGTGTAAATGTTACTAAATGTCACCATATAGTCACAAGACATATCGATGAGCTATATTTATGATGAATCTTCTGATGTAAAGCCGTAATATTTAAAAAATATAACATCTTAACATTGACCTTATCATTATGCTAATTAGCTTAACATTCACCTTATCATTTGATAATTTTGAGCAAAACTCTCTTTATTATTGTATAAATGTGTACCAAATGGCACTAAATAGTCACAATGCATATTGATGACTTATATTGATAATGATTCCTCTGATGTAAAGCCAAAGTATACAAAAAATATAGCATTTTAACATTGACCTTATCATTATATTTTGTTGTATAATGTTCACTCCCCCTGGTAAATGGTTCTTTCCCAACAAATAGACTCCTTAAGTAGATAATTTGAAAATAATGGGAATATAAAAGTGGCATCTTAACATTCTACTTATCATGTAGTGTGGACGCGGACGGGGACGGGGACGACAAGACTATAGCAATAGCTTTCTTGCACTAAAGTGCAGGCGAGCTAAAAAGGAATTTTGGAAGCAGAATACCTGACATGCGTTGCACTATCATCATTAACCAACCTTTTCCTTTCAGAACAAATAACATACGAAGTGAATTTAACTTTTCCAATTTTGTCTTGCACAAGGGCTAGTTCTCAGCTCGCAAACTGAGGAAACATTGAAGAATCTTTAAAAAACCACAATGTAAGACTTCATAGAAAAATCGCGAGAAATAACATTGAATTTGGCTTACCACAAGTCGTATCTCCGATGCAATAGACGTCCGATAGCGATTGTCATAATGAGTTTTTATTTGGTACACTAATATATTGAATATTCGTTCTGCAATTACATAATAGGAAAGAGAGAATAAAAAAATTATATTTTATATAACACTAGTGTAAAATGAATGATAAATGGAACTGTACAGCAAAATAGGCTATTACTCCCGACAATAATGTTGCACAGAAGCAAGACATTAAATATCTCAGAAATATTTGGGCTAAAGACCCCGGAATACAACTAAACGATAGCAGTTGAAACGATTGTTTGAAAGTATATTCCAACCAGCATATAGTTATAACCTGCATTGTATTATAAGTAAAAACAATAATCAAAATAATAGGTTGCTTTGTTATCTCAAATTACTCACCCATAGCAAGATATATTTTAGAAATTCCATATCTTTTTGCTTTTTGGTACTCTGTTGTCTTCGAATCGTCCCAATTTTACATGTTATCAATCTGTTGTAATTCTGAGTAATTCTTGGGCTAGGATGTGCAAAAGAATCGAAGAAATAGCATTTCATAAGTGCTAAGCGATAATCGTTGGTAAGCACGTGCTTAAGACAAGCTCGAATCGGAACTAGGTCAGAATTTCAGCTTTTTGCCCGAATTTGTTTTCCATATTTTTATTATTGTGAAATATTATTGCCGGTGATGCGATAATTCATATCATCAGGTATGTTTATATAAAAAATCGGCAAAAATCTTCTAAAGGTTCGATTTTGACGCTAAATATATCAAAATAGTACTGAATATTTGAACTAAACCACTGCAACCGGTTTTCGTTTGCATTTTGGGCAATATCCTAAGGATTAGGCCGCTTTGATGTGTAATATTGAATATATAAAACGCGTGAATATCATACCTGTGAATAGCTATGTATGCATGGCGGTAAAACGCCATATTTCCACTGGAATTTGCAATATTTAGCCTTGAAATTTACCACATTTGCGATTTTGTCAGTTTTTATATTTACTATTATTCAATGCCATGCCCAATTCGACAATATTCTGAAAGGTTCAGTAGTTAAATGTACCACATAATTCAAATGCTACAACAGTTTGAAAGATTTACTTGCCTTTTAAATTCCGACTTTCCTGCTCGATGGGGTTCTAAAGCTGGTAGGGAAATAAAGCCTTTTAATAATGATTGAACTGTAATTTTTTGTGAACTTCATGAGAGAAATAATCGAACAAATACACACATACTATGATACATTGGCTTGGAATATGCTCCAAAACGTGTGAAATCGAACATTTGTTGTGCAATCACCTTGCAAATATCACAGAAACGGGATCAAAATTTGAATATAGATTAACCAATCTGATTGGTTTTTATTGAACCAATCATGGAGTACAAAAATTGACCAATGACAATTGACCTGTGCACAGAAATAACCAATCAAGTTGTCTTAATTTTGCTCAATTATGCAAGAGCCTACAGGCTATAAAACAGAGCCATCTGCGACCGTTTTCTTCAGGTAAGTGAGTTCTTTCTTTAGGAGGATCAAGGTATGTGTAATTATTTTTTTAATAGAAGTAGATCCCCGTGGCCACTCTGTTAGCTAAGAATCTCTGTCCCCGTATCTGGAAACACGGCTCACTGCTTGTCTAACTGTGTTTTGCTCTTCGTTTTCTAGGGAGCTACTAATAATTTTTTTTGTGTTTTTCAGACAAAGACGATCGTAGTTTAGTTTCAGTATCCAACCCTAAGAAGCCACCCCATATCCATGCCGTCAGTTAAACCCCTAGCCACAATTGCCTTCAAGCTAATTGTGAATGTTGCTTTTCTAGGAACAACTCACCATATTTTTTGTCGTTTCAGCTACAGAGTTAGTGGGTTGTGGGTTGTTGGATGTTGTGTCGTCGGTTGTGTGTTTTGTGTTGTGCGTTCGTATTGTCTGCCAGTCGGTTTGCGAGTTGCCTTGTAGCTCTCGCTTTTTCCTGGCCACACAAAGAACACATTTCGGATACTCCTTTTTAGGAGATTGGGTTCGACTCCCATGAATGTGTCAATTTTGCACTGATATCTAATGTGGTCCGTCTTTAATACAAAAGCACAACATCCAACGGACAATCTGCATCCTTTCACCACACCAACTACAAGTGTTGTCCTCATACAACAGAATGAAACTTCCAACAGAGTAAGGAGTAACCAATACCCAAGATGAAGTTCTCGTAACTTCTCAAACAGGACAGGATGCGGCATTTGTTAATGAAGTATTCTCGATGTTTAAGGGATCCTCTAGTTAGACGTCCGATCAGAGGATATTTCAAAGTGGTAAGCTGATTTAAACTTGTGATTACTGTGCGAATACTTCACCCATTTTAATAAATATGAGACCACTAAACTCATTGCTGTCTGCTCGTAAACGGCGCACACAGATAATTTCGATTTTATCTAAGTATTTTATCAAATCAACTAGAAATTGTGTTATCTCAAAGAAAAAACATTTACCTATTTGTATAAATTTAGTTCATTTCAAAAGCTTTCGTATAAGCCAAGATATTTATTGCCGAACTTGTACTTTTTAAATTGAATTTTAGAGAAGCGAAAATACGCAAAGCCTTCCAAAAATCTCGCCTAAAAACCTCCAAATATTTCTAGTATACATTGGATCAATATTTTCATCTATTTTACTTGAAATACAGTCGCTTTGGCGATTTGTAGTGATATTTCCAACAAACGTGTTTACAAATGGACCGGAAAATGTGCATTTAATTATCACCATATTGTCGAAAATTTGACTTCTAGGGACAATTTTACCCCGGAAATCGATTACCGGGCTTATTTTACCCCCACAGGGTAGGCAACGTTACCTTTTTGATACCTCTAACCTCAGGTGACAACCACATGTGCGTGCGGCTGAGCAACGCCTCGCTATACACAATAACAAATAAAAAAAGCTATATTTTTCGAGTTTTTCTGCCCATCCTGACTTAAAAACTATCAGAAAAGATCACTAAAGCCTTTACAGTTTACATGTAACGGTTAAAAGACGACAGGATAAAAATAACGAAGAAAATAACGAAATTCCAAAGGCGAATTATATTTCCGTTTGTAATCCCGTGTAATTTGATATGATTTTTAGAGCTGCACTGCAGTGTCAGGTTAACAGCAATATTGATTAATTTCTGGATTAAAACAGAAGCGATTGGGTTAAAGTATTTTTCTTTAGCTATATTTTGGTGGTATTTTTGTGCTTTTTAAATTAAACGGATTAATTTAAACATTAAAAAACCATGATAATTTCATGATATCTGGTGATGGGAGGCATGACAAGAATTATGCCTACACAACATTTTGCTGTACAGTTCGATATGTCATTCATTTTACACTGGTGTTATTAAAAATAGATTTATTTTCTCCTTTCCTATTATGTAATTGCCAATTACCAATATACAGGGGTTGGGGGCATTATGTGAATATGAAAGAAAACAGCCTGCATTTTGTTCTGTATATTCTTTTTGTTATAGAAGTCACAAAATACATGCTGTTACTATACAGTATAGGGCCTTGTGATTCACATACAATTATAGTTTCAATTGTGTAAAGTGATGTTCTTGTAATCTCAATTGTAGATTCTATTGCATATAGAGCCGAATTGGTATGGCAACATATCTTTGAGAATTGAAGTTTATGGCGGTTCTTCAGGTATGTTCTAGCAATTCACTGAAGTACTATTTGTTCGCTAAGGAATGTTGTCCCATGGTAGCGGTACGCACAAACCTGGGATATCACAATGCTGATAGCCTCACAACTATGGACAATAATATATTAATTTACTTGTTCCTTGTTTCTCAATTTTAGATCAAATAAATTATGGCAACCCAGGAGTCGCTAACAATTATTACCTTTCTCTTATCACTGACTACACCTCCATCCATCGCTGTGCCATA
>NW_021163490.1:0-50157 GCF_004324835.1 Dendronephthya gigantea
TTTGACCCCCAATTGCCCCCCACTCATTTTAACCTGGCGCCGCCACTGTATGCAAGAACAAACAAGGGACGCTGCGAAAAGTGCAACCCAGGTCCTCCGGCAGGAATCGAACTATAGCTGAGGTGAGGTTAGGTATAGGGTTTTAGGTATGACGTTTGAGAAATTTTGAATTGACAAAATTCTGCTGATTTATAGGGACTAGGCCATGAATTTTGATGAATTTTGCATTAAAAAATACAATTGACATTTTTTAGCTTTATGCCCAAATCTAAAATTCTACAACTTTATTCTAACAATGCTACACGCTTTTTAAAAAACATATCTGTGCGAAAGCCTTCAAATATGATGGATTGCTTTAACAGAAAAAAGAATCCAGATTGCATCAGTTAAACTCTTCCATCAACCAAATTGTTGTGAAATGTTCATGTAAATCTCATAACTCCATATGGTGCCTTAATCTCAACGCATGCCAAATGTAAGGATAGCCTCCAAGTCTCCTAGAGTCCTCCATCTCTCTGGCAATATGCTGGCGAACTGTTGCTTCATCGTAATTGTTTTCCCGTCGTTTTAAACCGTACTCGCGCAATTTTCTCTTAAGTGTTCGTATATGGATCTTCACACCATGATATTTGCCAAGTAGAACGACAATTGGGGTGTACTGGTAAACTCTATTGAAATAATCTTCAATTACATTTTTGATATTGTTTTGAGGATCTTCGTTATATCGATTGTTAATTCTTGAACCACATTCGTGACAATAATTAGCTTTGGCATGCAAAACTTCAGTTCCACATGAACAACAAAACATCTCTGTAACAAGAATGGAACTACCGTCGCTTGCATTCCGCTGAACGCTCGCTGATGAAAACCTTGCCGCCGATATATGACCATAGAAGCCCAAATAAATGAGTCGGAGTAAATAAAAAATCCGTAAAACACTTGAGATATGTATTAAAATGAATTAAATATATATATAAAGTAGGCAATTTACTACAAAACTACTGTTAGAACCATGTATGTAGCGTGCTCAAATGATAGCGATGCCATTTGCTATAGAACTAGGACGTAACTTATATGGCTAATAAGTTACGTCCTAGTTCTAGGGCTATAGTATATGAACATCCCCTATGCACAATATTATGCACAATAACACGTGTAATCGTGTAAGACATGAGCCGGAGCGCATGCGCAAGACAATAAAATTCGTATGGTTAAAAAAAACGGAAGTACGGAGTAAACAATCAGGGGGTTGGAGTTATGAGATTTACATGAACATTTCACATCAATTTGGTTGATGGGAGAGTTTAACTGATGCAATCTGGATTCTTTTTTCTGTTAAAGCAATCCATCATATTTGAAGGCTTTCGCACAGATATGTTTTTTAAAAAGCGTGTAGCATTGTTAGAATAAAGTTGTAGAATTTTAGATTTGGGCATAAAGCTAAAAAATGTCAATTGTATTTTTTAATGCAAAATTCATCAAAATTCATTGCCTAGTCCCTATAAATCAGCAGAATTTTGTCAATTCAAAATTTCTCAAACGTCATACCTAACCCTAACCCTAACCCTATACCTAACCTCACCTCAGCTATAGTTCGATTCCTGCCGGAGGACCTGGGTTGCACTTTTCGCAGCGTCCCTTGTTTGTTCTTACATACAGTGGCGGCGCCAGGTTAAAATGAGTGGGGGCAATTGGGGGTCAAAGAAATGTTTTGGGGGAAAGACTAGAAAAGTATTTAAAAGTTAAAACAGTGTTACACTACTTACGTAACATGAAAAGATATGCGGGGCAAACAACACACCCCCCTAGCGCTTTTACTGCTTACATAAATATTGTAATACTCTGATCCTTCGCTCTACTCTATACTCTACATTCGCACTCCTTACTCGTATTCCGCATATTATATAAAATTCCGACGGCATCACGAAAAACTCACAAGGCATCGTATAAAATTCCGAAGGCCTATACATAAAATTCCGAAGGCCCTTACATAAAATTCTGAAGGCATCTTAAAAAATTCTGAAGGCATCATATAAAATTCTGAAGGAATCATATAAAATTCTGAAGGCCCTTACATAAAACTCTGAAGGCATCATATAAAATTCTGAAGGCATCAGATAGAATTTTGAAGGCATCATATAGAATTCTGAAGACATCACCTAAAATTCTGAAGGCATCATATAGAATTCTGAAGGCATCATATAAAATTCTGAAGGTATCATATAAAATTCTGAAGGCATTATATAAAATTCTGAAGGCATATATTTATATTTATGGCATGGCCCCTATGGGCCACCGTAATTATTGATGGATTGAACTCAACCGATTTCAATCCTTCTTAAAACATGCCCATCCGTATTTTTGGAAAGGTGTAATATCTCTTTTATCTTCAATTAAAGTTTAAACTATGATTTAATTATTCTATATAAAGCCGTTTAAGGAAACGATAACTGTTTATAAAGGATGATGAAAACCACCATATGGCGGCCATCTTGAATGCAAATATTAACATGCCTAAAAATCTTTCCTCGCAATATATGTAAATATTTTCATACACATTAAATTACTAGCTAGTAAGAATATAATCCCGTGCTTTTGGGCTTATATTCTACACAAACGTTCTTTGATAGAACCTCTAAAATCGCTATACTTTCGCAATATTAAATATATGATAATTAGTGAGAGCTATAAACGTATATTTGATCGTCTTGGTATAAATATTTATAAGTCTTATAAATCTAGTATTCTCTGTATATAGGTAACATAATTATACTTACTTTAAAATCAAGCGACAATATCCGTAACAAAATCTTCTGTAAATAATACGTATGACTCCAGCAATAGCCAAGACAGAACGACAGAACACGCTTCAAACAGTAAAAATTTTACAGCGGGAAGAGACGATCAAAGACGAACACGCGTTCAAAGTTCAAACAGATATCACGTGTCACTATGATATATATATATATATATAAATATATATATATATATATTCGAAAATGGCAACGTTGTATCTACGTTATTTGAAGGTTTATGAATACGTTTTGCTTTGACGTCGTCTCGACGTTAACAAAGGACGTTGCACAAACGTTAAATAAATACCTGTGTCACACGTCCAAGTTCTACGTCGCTACAACGTTATTAACACGTATAGTAATATCGCGACGGGAAAACAACGTCGTGGGAATGTCGTGGTTTAGTTAGGTCTGACCTGACATTCCCGCAACCTTCCGCTAACGTTGGGATTACGTTGTGTGTTAGCTGGGTACAGAGGCCATTTCGATAACCTTGAAATCCTTCGCGGATGTTTGATTTTTAAACGAAATAACTGTTTCATAATGTTCCCAGTTGCATTTCTAACATGTACATTTGAAAATGACATAAACTATGCTTAGGATTGCAAAGATATCTGACGGATTAAAATTCATGTTATTTGAACTAGTAAGGAAGCCATTAAAGAGGCCATTTCGATAACCTTGAAATCCTTCGCGGATGCTTGACTTTTAAACGAAATAACTTTGTCATAATGTTCCGAGTTGCATTTCTAACATGTACATTTGAAAATGACATGAACTACGCTTAGGATTGCAAAGATATATGAAGGATTAAAATTCATGTTATTTGAACTAGAAGGGAAGCCATTACAGAGGCCATTTCGATAACCTTGAAATCCTGCGCGGATGTTTGACTTTTAAACGAAATAAATGTCTCATAGTGCTCCCAGTTGCATTTCTCACATGTACATTTTGAAATTGACATGAACTACGCTTTGGATTGCAAAGATATCTAAAGGATTAAAATTCATGTTACTTGAACTAGAATGGAAGCCATTACAGAGGCCATTTCGATAACCTTGAAATCCTTCGCCGATGCTTGACTTTTAAACGAAATAACTTTGTCATAATGTTCCGAGTTGCATTTCTAACATGTACATTTGAAAATGACATGAACTACGCTTAGGATTGCAAAGATATCTGAAGGATTAAAATTCATGTTATTTGAACTAGAAGGGGGAGTAGGTAACCCCCATACAATAACGGAAGTAATTAGTATTCAAAGTATAGAACGGGTAATTAGTATTCAAAGGGTAGAACTGAAGGGTAATTAGTATTCAGAGGCTGATTTTCCCGAAGTTATGCGTGGTCTCCACGCAGGGTGAGAGTGTGAGGTTATTGAACCGTAATTAAGTACACAGTAAGGATTTGCGAGAAAAATATTTTATTTGTCAGGTAATACACGTTTAGTATGTCAACATTTTCATAGTATGTTTCTCTCCATAGCATTAGGACTGTTTATTTTATTACATGATATTATGAGAATGTTTCTTTCAATCCTACTAGGACTGTTGTTCATTTTAAGAGTTCATTTCCTAAATAATCTGAAGGGAACAGGTTTTTTATTTTTGCTTGTGATTACATTTGTCTCTCCAGCCATAACCCGTACGCTTCTACTTCAACTTTAGGACAATGTTGATATGCGTCGGCTGCCAAATGCTTCCCACAGGTCTCCAGCCATACTAGATTTTTTATCAGTATTTGCGCTTTCGGCATCCAAAACACTCCAAATTGATGGAGGAAATGTTCAGGTTTGCGAGGAGATCCTTCTCGTAGTGCCCGCCCTTATACGCAATTGTTGAGTGTTTGTTTTTTCTTAACGGCGGTTTTGTTTGTTATTACATTTGTCTCTTTCCAGCCATAACCGTACACTTCTACTTCAACTTTAGGAGTTAGGACAATGTTGATATGCGTCGCTGCCAAATGCTTCCCGCAGGTCTCCAGCCATACTAGATTTTTTATCAGTATTTGCGCTTTCGGCATCCAAAACACTCCAAATTGATGGAGGGAATGTTCAGGTTTGCGAGGAGATCCTTCTCGTAGTGCCCGCCCTTATACGCAATTGTTGAGTGTTTGTTTTTTCTTAAACGGCGGTTTTGTTTGTTATTACATTTGTCTCTTTCCAGCCATAACCGTACGCTTCTACTTTAATAGGAGTTAGGACAATGTTGATATGCGTCGCTGCCAAATGCTTCCCGCAGGTCTCCAGCCATACTAGATTTTTTATCAGTATTTGCGCTTTTGGGCATCCAAAACACTCCAAATTGATGGAGGGAATGTTCAGGTTTGCGAGAAGATCCTTCTCGTATCAAACATATTGTTCACAAAAGGTAATTTGTGAGCGCTACGGTGTGCGCTACTCCCACGTGCGATGATGTGCGCACAGGCATTTGTTTACACACATTGTCAGTTGATGACTTTGTCTAAACGCGTTTATGCATACATTACTGGTAATAGGTTTTAATGACAGGACGAACCTGAACATGTTCCCCTCCAAACAAAGAGTAGCTTGCTAATAAATATCACACATCGAACAAAAATTGCCCGAGAAAACACAGATCGAGTTGGGAATAAAAAAATGTTAGCCTATACTCGCGCGGTTCAGTTATACATAACCTTTGGGTGATGATGGAACGTGTGCAGACTCTCAAAGGCTTGCCATTAAAACTGTACTCTTAACGTTATCGGAGACTCGGAATGACTTCGACACTGAAAGACAAATATCTGAAAAGCTAATGTGGGTGACTGAGTTTCTGATAGAGGATGAAATAAATCTAAAGACACTGTTAACAAAACGTTTCCTATCCTCATGTTTCAAAGTTGGATTCCGCACAAAACGCAATCATAACTTCGAAGGGAAAAGTAAAGTGTTTCGTGTTTATTCAAACAAAACACCTATGCGACACAAGAAATACGGTTACCATATGAACGTCAAAAAACCAATCGAGTATTTAAATGTGCCACTCCGGACGCATGGTGTACGATCTATGATAATGACTGGTGGATAGAAGTCACCGACTGTATGCTGACACGTGAACAGATGTTTCTGCTAGATTAATTTCTACTTATTGATGATTGCACATTTCATCAAAATACAACAAACCGCAAGTTTAAGTGATTATAGAACAATAGTTAATCGTATCATGAATTACCATCTATTTAATAGTTGTAAAGTACCTAAACTATATTAAACAAAACTATCTTTTCCGATTCACACTAAAATTTTGTTTTCACTCTACACAATACCCCTGCCCATAAACACTACATACATCAAACGCATGATGTACGCAAGAAACAGCGTAAAGTCATAAAAAGTAAACCATATAAATTGTTAAAATAATTTATTTCATTGTAAATATTTTTTACAATAAATGTATTTTTAAACTAAACTAACTAACCAAAACACTCCTCGCCCATCTTCTGTGACAAACAAGGCACACCAATGACTTCCGGGTTTGTTACTCTGATCAGTATTGACCACGAAACCTTCTGGCCTTCTTCTTATTAAACCAGGTAAACGATCGGATGGTAAAACGTCTGTAAAGACGGTCTTTGTAAACGAGTCACTTTTTAATATTTTCAAAATTTGTAACGTATTCATGTTCAGTTAGTGAAGTCACACAGCACGTTCCTGTTCGCGTCAGTTTCGATAAGACTTTGAAATTCACCAAGCACCACAATATTTATAGTCGCCTCCAAGGCCGTTCCTAACTGACATTCGATCGAGACATTTCCCTTTCTAATTGTTGTGCATGATCACCAAGGCACAGGTCTGGAGTGAGATCGAACACAAACAGTGTAAAACCGTCTGCATATTCTTCACGAGTTATACCATTGCCCTGATTCTCAAACATTTTATGTGTCCCAGCGTACAGTGTTTGGAATGCCGAAATGTAGTTACTTCCTCTTGCACTCGCAAATTTTAGTTCAAATGGTTTTCCAGGTAGGTTTTCACCGTTTACACTCAGCCCAAAATTTGTGATGTCGTAGTTCTTGAAGTTGAACGGATTCTTTGAATAACTACCATTGAACGCATCTGCATCGACCATACCAATAACGACACGATTTGGTAGAATACCTTGAAATATGTTGGGTTGATTTCCCGACATGTTTCCTCGGGGTGCAGTGACAACTTTACATTCGACGCGATTGATTGGATATTTGGCCGTCGTATGCTGTAGGGCTTGGGAATGGTTTATTATTACACTTGGCGATATGTTGACGCACACAAAATACACATTCTCCAATAACTACTTTGAAACTTAGGTCCTCAGCAGATGAGACTAAACAAAATGGGTTTCGTGATCTAACCAGTTTAATCTTTATTGGAACAGCCCCGAGAATATAGCGCTCTTGTGCGAATAGATCCGAATGTAGTCTCCCTTCCATAGCAACAGATCTACTCCCACGAGTATGTGTATGACGTTCTTTTAGACCTGTATTCACATCTGCTTGACGAGCTAGCGGGTTGACATTGTCCATTTTTTCCGCACTATCTTTGTAAAATAAAGCAGTGGTGAGATGAGAATCTTTGGCATCCGTGCTAAAGTTCAGGATAGTTTCCATATAAGCTTGGTAAGGAAAGGCCGTACTGGACGGGGTTACCAATTTGTTGTTTAGGAACACTTCTACTTGTGAGAACAGTGCATGCATCCAGAGGTTCACAGGACCGACCTGGACATCTTGAGCAACATTTGCACCGTCTGGCATTGTAATCTTTGCTTTAACGTGCAGGTAACTGTTTGCTAAATCGATATAAACTCCGGAGTTTGCTGCGCAAAGGAATTCAATTGTGTCACAGGCTGTTATGCTTGTGACAGGATCAATATCCTCCCAAAATCCTTTTTCCATTTCTACTTGCGTCGGTGGTACAGAAAATAATTCAAGTTCAGATTTGGAACACATACACAAATCTTTATGAATTGTTTCAACGACTTGAGCCATGCCACTTTGGTTTATAGTTATCAAGAGATGTTTTCTGCTTCTTGGCTTGAGAAGAAATGTTAGGTTTATCTTGTGCTGATCTTTTTAAACCTTTTTTCTGTCCACTACCAGTCATCAATTCCTTGACAGCTTTATCGGCGACATCAGTGACAGCTTGTTTCCCACGGACTTTTATTGACTGAAAAGTGGAATAGCAAACCTCGCAATGCTCTTGAAAATTCCACCAATACCATCACTTCTCTGCATGCGTGCACTACGAAATCCCGCAATATTACCACCTCGTTGATTATTTAAATAATGTTCTTTTAGTAGTTTTTGATCAACAACTAGTCTTCCCCGCATCTTCAAATAAAGTACTGTGATCGCTTTTGTCTAAAGTGAAGTGTCACGATCGACTTTCCAAACTCAAATGAGACATTTTCGTTGCGGTCGTTCCTTATATTGACTTCAATCGTTTCAAAAGAGTTCACTTTCACAGGAACGTATTGTAAATTTCGAAAACTGGCGTGAACGGTCTTTCCATACTCGCCTTCGATATTTACAATTCTTAAAAGCGGAACTTTAATATCGCCTACAAACTGCGCATCTACAATGTCCGTATAGATATACATTGAAGAAAATCTGGCATTTATATCAGCCACAAAAGGGCTTGTCGTTTTCTTTTTGATCACGATGTCTTCGCCAAACCCTAGCATCGCAGCTATGTCACCAGTCATCCACACCCAAGCCCTGTGTTTAACATCAACGCTTACTTTGCGAGTGTTACGATTATAAGTGAATTTATTTTTGTTTGACCTTCCTTAGTCATGGATGCATTCATCGCTTTAACAAGGTCTGCGACGGTTGCAAAATGTGTGTCTTTTAACAAACAAGTTTCATGCTTGTCCACATGATAAATAAATGACTGTTGCACTCCCTGTCTTAGTGTACTCCATGTGTGTGGGTAATCTGTTGGTGATCTGTTTGTCCCTTTAGGGACTAAAAAAGTCCCACAAGGGACAAACAGTCCCGCTATATGTTTCTCTTTGAAAAGCCCTTCATGCATCCAGAGCTTTAGGGACTAAAAAAGTCCCGCAAGGGGTAAACAATCCCGCTATATATTGTATGTTTCTCTCTGAAAAGTCCTTCACACATCCAGAGCTTTAGGGACTAAAAAAGTCCCGCAAGGGACAAACAGTCCCGCTATATATTGTATGTTTCTCTTTGAAAAGCCCTTCATACATCCAGAGCTTTAGGGACTAAAAAAGTTCCGCAAGAAATGATCATTTTACCCGGGCAGTGAAAGGTCGCGCTGGTTGGACTTCATTACCCACACACATGGAGTACACTAAGACAGGGAGTGCAACAGTCATTTATTTATCATGTGGACAAGCATGAAACTGGTTTGTTAAAAGACACACATTTTGCAACCGTCGCAGACCTTGTTAAAGCGATGAATGCATCCATGACTAAGGAAGGTCAAACAAAAATAAAATTCACTTATAATCGTAACACTCGCAAAGTAAGCGTTGATGTTAAACACGGGGCTTGGGTGTGGATGACTGTGACATAGCTGCGACGCTAGGGTTTGGCGAAGACATCGTGATCAAAAAGAAAACGACAAGCCCTTTTGTAGCTGATATAAATGCCGGATTTTCTTCAATGTATATCTATACGGACATTGTAGATGCGCAGTTTGTAGGCAATGTTAAAGTTCTGCTTTTAAGAATTGTAAATATCGAAGGCGAGTATGGAAAGACCGTTCACGCCAGTTTTCGAAATTTACAATACGTTCCTGTGAAAGTGAACTCTTTTGAAACGATTGAAGTCAATATAAAGAACGACCGCAACGAAAATGTCTCATTTGAGTTTGGAAAGTCGATCGTGACACTTCACTTTAGACAAAAGCGATCACAGTACTTTATTATAAGATGCAGGGAAGACTAGTTGTTGATCAAAAACTACTAAAAGAACATTATTTAAATAATTAACGAGGTGGTAATATTGCGGGATTTGGTGGTGCACGCATGCAGAGAGGTTATGGTTTTGGTGGAATTTTCAAGAGCATTGCGAGGTTTGCTATTCCACTTTTCAAGCAAGGAGCAAAAGCGGTGGGTAAAAGGGCAATACAAGCAGCGACAGAAGTAGGTCAGGATGTACTTCAAGGAAAGAATATTTCGAAGTCAATAAAAGCCCGTGGGAAACAAGCTGTCACTGATGTCACTGATAAAGCTGTCAAGGAATTGATGACTGGTAGTGGACAGAAAAAAGGTTTAAAAAGATCAGCACAAGATAAACCTATCATTTCTTCTCGAGCCAAGAACCAGAAAACATCTCTTGATAACTATAAACCAAAGTGGCATGGCTCAAGTCGTAGAAACAATTCATAAAGATTCGTGTATGTGTTCCAAATCTGAACTTGAATTATTTTCTGTACCACCGACGCAAGTAGAAATGGAAAAAGGATTTTGGGAGGATATTGATCCTGTCACAAGCATAACAGCCTCTGACACAATTGAATTCCTTTGCGCAGCAAACTCCGGAGTTTATATTGATTTAGCAAACAATTACCTGCACGTTAAGCAAAGATTACAATGCCAGACGGTGCAAATGTTGCTCAAGATGTCCAGGTCGGTCCTGTGAACGTCTGGATGCATGCACTGTTCTCACAAGTAGAAGTGTTCCTAAACAACAAATTGGTAACCCCGTCCAGTACGGCCTTTCCTTACCAAGCTTATATGGAAACTATCCTGAACTTTAGCAAAGTTGCCAAGGATTCTCATCTCACCTCTGCTTTATTTCACAAAGATAGTACGGGAAAAATGGACAATGTCAACCCGCTAGCTCGTCAAGCAGATGTGAATACAGGTCTAAAAGAATGTCATACACATACTCGTGGGAGTAGATCTGTTGCTATGGAAGGGAGACTACATTCGGATCTATTCGCACAAGAGCGCTATATTCTCGGGGCTGTTCCAATAAAGATTAAACTGGTTAGATCACGAAACCCATTTTGTTCAGTCTCATCTGCTGAGGACCCAAGTTTGAAAGTAGTTATTGAAGAATGTGTATTTCGCGTGCGACGCGTCAACATATCGCCAAGTGTAATAATAAACCATTCCCAAGCCCTACAGCATACGACGGCCAAATATCCAATCAATCGCGTCGAATGTAAAGTTGTCACTGCACCCCGAGGAAACATGTCGGGAAATCAACCCAACATATTTCAAGGTATTCTACCAAATTGTGTCGTTATTGGTATGGTCGATGCAGATGCGTTCAATGGTAGTTATTCAAAGAATCCGTTCAACTTCAAGAACTACGACATCACAAATTTTGGGCTGAATGTAAACGGTGAAAACCTACCTGGAAAACCATTTCAACTAAAATTTGCAAGTGCAAGAGGAAGTAACTACATTTCGGCATTCCAAAAACTGTATGCTGGGACACATAAAATGTTTGAGAATCAGGGCAATGGTATAACTCGTGAAGAATATGCAGACGGTTTTACACTGTTTGTGTTCGATCTCACTCCAGACCTGTGCCTTCGTGATCATGCACAACCAATTAGAAACGGAAATGTCTTGATCGAATTTCAGTTTGGAACGGCTTTGGAGGCGGCTATAAATATTGTGGTGCTTGGTGAATTTCAAAGTCTTATCGAAATTGACGCGAACAGGAACGTGCTGTGTGACTTCACTAACTGAACATGAATACCTTACAGATTTTGAATATATTAAAAAGTGTCTTGTTTACAAAGACCGTCTTTACAGACGTTTTACCATACGATCGTTTACCTGGTTTAATAAGAAGAAGGCCAGAAGGTTTCGTGGTCAATACTGATCAGAGTAACAAACCCGGAAGTCATTGGTGTGCCTTGTTTGTCACAGAAGATGGGCGAGGAGAGTTTTGGGACTCGTACGCGAAAGCGCCAGGATTCTACATTTAACACTTTACTCGGTTTTTGGAGAAACATTGCAGTACATTTAGTTGGAACACAAGGGTTTTGCAAGCACCCAACTTGGACGTGAGTGAACAGTATACGTTATTCTTTGCTTTGTATCGGTGTAGGCATATTCCAATGTCAACCATTGCAAACATGTTTACAGATAGCAGAGAATGGAATGACATGCTTGTATGTGACTTTATACAAAAGTGGTGAATAAATACAAATAATGTTAGTTTAAAAATACATTTATTGTAAAAAATATTTACATAGAAATTAATTACTTTAACAATTTATATGGTTTACTTTTTATGACTTTACGCTGTTTCTTGCGTACATCATGCGTTTGATGTATGTAGTGTTTATGGGCAGGGGTATTGTGTAGAGTGAAAACAAAATTTTAGTATGAATCGGAAAAGATAATTTTGATTAATATAGTTTAGGTACTTTACGACTGTTAAATAGAAGGTAATTCATGATACGATTAACTATTGTTCTATAATCACTTAAACTTGCAGTTTGTTGCCTCGTACTCTAGCAATTAGAGGTGAGTTATAGTTATCTTGTATCTAGAGCCACCGGATTTTTGTGGAGCATGCTTCAAATACTCTGCAATTTGTTCCTCGATGTCTATTTCACTTACACCTTTGTGAACACATAGACGGCCTCTATAATTGAACAAAAAAAAACAATTATAGCTAATTATCAGAAAGGGTTAATAGCAATGAGCCAGTTGTTCGAAAGGTGGATTAGCACTAAAGCACCTGTACAGTACATGGGTACATTCATCACCAAAAAGAATATATTATAATTCATTATTTCCTGGTAAAGCCTGGCACAAATATCATGCGCCAAACAATAATTTACAAATATACTATGCTATACTTACTGATAACAATTTTCGAAACAGCAAGTTCTTTAAATGCCCGCTTTGCTTTTCTCCCCTTCAGACTATATAATGACCACAGCTTGTTTGTTCCGAGCTTAGCCAGGATTCTTCTTGTGCTAACACCATGGTTATGCCTACACAGAGCAAGGAAGAATTGTAACTAAAAGTAAAATATTTATATTAATTAATTTATCGTGAACAAAAACAGTACGTGGCAGAACAAATGGCAACCCAGGGTGTCTGCAGTATGCTCATTACCATTTTTTTCCTAGCATCTTCATCTGCAAGTCGATCATTAAGGTTTTCCAATTCCTCAACTGAGTCCAGAGGATTGGGAATAATATCCTCAAGCATTTCATTTCCACTAACACCTCTTGTGGCACCAAGTACTACCCGCAAAATTGATAATGCTTCTTCTTGTTTTTCAAGCATTATATCAAGCTTCGTCAGAACAGATCTTTGAAGCCTAATGACATTTTAAATGTATTTATACTATTAATTATGTAACTTTGTTAGGAATGGATGACCAGCTTTCTTGATATTGGGAAATGACTGGCCACACCAGAAAACATACATGCACATAATTAACAATTAGATTACGAGCTCGAGATTTCTATGAGGTGATAGTTGATGAGGGCGAAGCCCGAATCAACTATCACCTCATGGAAATTGAGAGCAAGTAATCTAATTGTTTTAGTAGAATCAGAGATCAAGCACAATTAAAATATTCGACAAAATAATTTATTAATTTATTTCTTCATTAAATAAATAATTAACACGTTATCAATAATAATACGTAACGTCAACGTCACGAGGCATGCATGCTTGCATGCACGTCTTCGAACAGTTAGATAAATAATTATTTCAGACAAGTCGTAAACAAACAGCCATGCAAGAATTTATCAAGGAAAACTTATAAAAAAGTGAAACTGGCTTGGGTATAAGTATATAAATCATTCAAAGAAGAAATCCTTGCATTTTGGTGTAAGGCTTTTCAACGATAGTTGTTGACGATTGAAACCGAGCAGTTGTTAAAAGTGTAAGGCTGTGTTTGGTTGAAGTAGTTTGGATGAATATTTTGAACACTTCGGTTTGACACTGATGTTTTTTCGTCAAAATATTGGATCGCCAATTCACCATCGAAGAGTGGAGGCTTCGTCTTCGTTGTCTTCGTTAATAAAACGGCTTAATATGTTGGACATATTTTCTTTCTGGCGAAAGGACGGGCGAACGCTGTAAGACTCGATCGATTGGTCTGACTTATGACCGGTAACAGATTTTATGTGCCTTGCCTCGACATTACTGTCCGAAAGAACGGTAACAGATGTTGCACGGACACAGTGGTTGGTCAGATACGGCTCGATTCCTGCATTTTTGCTCATAACTTTCATCATGTTAACCAGCATCGCTTCACCAGCTGGCGCTTGACAAAACCAAACCTCGTCAATATCTGGGTTAAATTTCACAGATTCTGGTCTTGGTCGCTGAAAAAGACTTTCTACGTTCGGGTTGAGGTGTTTCAGATAGTTTTCCAGTGTTTTTACGGGACAGCGAAGAGAATCTGGGGTTTCAAACATTTTCCCATCTGACTCGTCAGCACTGTCATCGAGACCTCCTTGATGATTTTTGGTCGCCAACATTGTTCCAGGTAGGTCCTTTCGAAGTTCGTAGTACTTTCGTTTGCCTGGAGTTTCCCGAAGAACTAGCATTTGCTTCAACAGTTTTCGCTAGTTTTCTCGCCCCCTTTTTCCAAAGTATAGTGTAACGTAAAACCATGCAGTTCGGAGTAGTTGAGACGGGTTTGTTGTTTCAGCTTTGCCGAGTTGCCCGGTCTTGAAAAGTTGTTGTAGTTGCTCTTTCGTTATGGGATTTTTATGGGTTACCGAACTTATTTTCCCCTCCTTCATCATATTGACACAAATAGCGTTGAGTGTTTTATTTGCCAAACTGAACTCCGGGTTGCCAACTATCGACCAAGGTTTGTTGTTTGGTTGTTGTCTCAGGTAGCGGTCGAGTGCAGCTCGAATAGCTTTTAGTGAAGAAACTTTAAAACACGTCCCATTTTTCTGCCGAACACAGGCATAAAACAGCTGCAGACATCTATTTAGCTCTGCTTTCGACTGCTCCTCGATAGGAGTGCTGAACTTGTTTTGACTTGCAAACCATTCTTAAGGAAAAAGGTTGTTTTTGGTTTATTTAATTTGTTGTTTTTGTATTTGTTGACATCGTTATTAAAATGCGAACGACTCAACCTCAATGCTTGTTTAGTTAATTTAATTGAACTTTTTACCTTTAAATATCTTGACCCCGTATTTTGTGGCTGCTTTAGTCTTCTCTGGAATTGCCTTCTCAAGTAAACAATCAAGTTCATCCTCAGAAACCTCAGAAAACCGCGAGCCGGAGGCCATTTTTTTAAAAAATACGCCAGAAATACGAATGTTTCGCTACTCGCTATCTATCAACAATTAGATAGCGAGTAGAGTAGCCAATCGAATTTCAGCATTTGCGATAGTATGCTAGTATGATTCTACTAATATTAAATTATTACATTACGTGCATATAATTGAAACAACATATCCTCAAAACAAAAAATCAGACAAGATCTCATGGACTCTAAAGAAACCACGCCAACTTACTGTCGTGATCCTGATGTAGAGAGTTGCGATTGCCTGATTTTGGTGTTTCAAAAGAGTCTGTAGTTGCACCAGAACCTGACAATTGAGAAAGAAAATTACTGAAAATGCAAAAAGTTATAAATATGACTCTGAACAATATAGCGCAATGTTCTAGAATATATAGTACCCATATGCACACTGACCATGTTTTATGACATATAAAACACTCAGCTTTGTCTCGTGTTATATATGTGATAAAACACATGTGTTTTAAATAGTACTTAACGTTCTAACGGATCCTAAGGCTCACATCAGTACGATAGCACACCAGCTCTTACACTATATTTTTGCCCACTGCCGATCGGTAGGGATGGAGACGGTATCCGAGCGAAACGGGCGGGCTAGGGGTGAAACGGTGTTTCTTTTGAGTTTGCTGTTTTCGGCGCAGATAATAACTCAACGAACCATGCTATTTTAACGGTACCTCCTCCATCCCGTGATCAACTGTCACACGTGAGTCACTGCACTGTTATTTTTAGGGAGTTATTTTAACACCAAAAAAGGGGTAAAAAAAAAAGGTTCAAAATGAGTAGCTTTTTGGAGTAACGAATAACTCCACTTCTGGTGTTATAATTTAACACCGCTTTTGGAGTTAATTTAACTCCAATTCTGGACTTAAAACACAACTCCATTTTTGGAGTTAAACACATTTAACACCGTTTTAGGTGTTAGGCCGGTTTTCTACTATATAGGTAAATTACTTCGATCGAAGGAAATTTTTGGCTTGATTTTCTTTTCAATTGTGATCTATCCAGTAAATCTGCCTCGGTTTAATTTCACAATTGAAAGGATAAATAAATTGAGCGAAATATTCCGTTCCATCGAAGATTTCTACCTATAATACCGATCGAGTCAACAAACAATGCAGCACAAATATCGTTATTATATTATTATAATATTGAATACATGAGATCAATTACATTTTTGTTTGAGTACAGCAAGTCAACTACGCATTAAATGAATTGCTTCTATAGTATAGCTCTTTAATACTTTTTATTTACACTTTAACACACATGCACATTTGCAAAAAATTTAGAAAATGTTTTTAAGTGGAGTACCATGCATGCCTAAAACATAATGGTATAGTCATTAAGACACTGGTTGTTCAGTTCTACTAGAGTTCTACTAAGCTAAGACTCACTCTACCAAGATGATGACCTGGCTGTATAAGCAATACTGATCCACGTTTCTTCTTTTACAATTTTCCTCGTAGTAAAATTTTCGGAGGTTTCCTGTTGTGCCAATTGCACGAAACGAGTCTTCAATCTACGAACAAATAGAAAAATTGCATGTATATGAGTGTAAATTCGAGTAGCGTGCTTTGTATGCATATAACAGAGCACATTGTTCAACAGACCTTCAAAATCTATATGTTCTATGTGATCCACAATGCAAACATACTCAAACAAATAAGCAGAAACATGTGAGTATAAGGAAGGAATAATTTCAAGTAACTTAGGCTTAGCTAATATAAAAAAATAGAAAAAAATTCCACATACCTAGATTTACTGCATCATGGTAAGTTGCTTCGTCCATTGAGAATTGAACAGTTATTTTGGGGTTGTTTTCAACATCGTTTCGCTAGGTTAGGGCCTGGTTAGGGCTTTCTTGTATTGAAATCTGTGTTTGAGTTTCCCATTGGCATTGCTTCTTCTACCCTCTACCGGGCATTGTGGACTTCTGTCCTTCTACTGCTTCTAAAGATACGAATTCGAATTGTTATAGACTATTAAAATATCCCAGGAACTTTAAGGTAAATATCGGAGGCTCGCGATATCATGTATTCATGCTGATCAGAAACAAAAAAATACTTCGCCGTCAGTTTTGCGACTGAAAAACTCTTTTGGCAACAGCCCCACAGAAAAAATAAATCGACCAGCATCAAAAATTATAGAACAACTATTTGAAAAACATTTTAGAATCAAACTATAAGAATCTTGCAATAAATTTGTCTGTTTTTGCAGGCCAAGTTAACACAATAAAAAGGCGGGAAGACTAAATGCAAAAAAACTTCAAATATTTACCTTAAAATAGCTCGCACTAGTCGCCAAATCCAGCTTTTCGCATCCAAAATCGCAAATCCTCTACTAAGTTTACAATTTTCGAACGAAAAGTACCGAGAAAGAGAACTTTTTACGGAGCGAGCGAGGGCTTCGTGTGTACTTTGCAAATATTTCGCCAAGAAAGACCCGGCCACTGAGCTGTATAAAGACCTGAAGTCTTAGCATAGGTGTCCCTGGCAATTCAACCCACATCATGAGGTTTTCTTTTTCTTGATTAGTTGACTCAGTTTGTCTTGATTTTAAAATCAACTGTCAAAATTTAAAATGAAAGTTAATGTTAGGATACTATTAGTAATGTTTTTTGCTTTATTAATTTATGAACATATTCTGTGGTACCTAACAAACACTTATTTCTTCAGTTTAATTAATCTATGATTTGATGTTGTTGGTGATTTTGTATAAATGTTATTGAGGTCTCCAAGTGGGACAATGGAAAAGACATAAAATTAATTATTTTTCATACATGAAAATTTAACTTTCATGAGCCCTCAAGAATATTAATTCAAAAGGTCAAATTTTTTAAAATTGATTTCTGATTAAACCTGCCTTGCAATACATATTGTGTATAATTATAGCTCTAAATTATCTGCACAGTTTAATGCTTGATTCACATGATCTGCACTGTTCAATGCATGGTTCTTTGACAGATAATATTAACATAAAATAGTTTTTTCAAAAAATTGTATTTATAGCCTTATGAATATATATAGCTTCATAATCATATATAACATGTTTAAGGGTCAGTTTTGAGAGATGAAATTACTTAAAATTTTGTAGCATAAAAGACCACATTTGATATGGAAGACTGCAAATCACCAAGCTTTTAAATGCCACTTAACTCTCACATATATATGTTATCCAAAAATGCACCAATCAAATGTTTATAGCACTTCTTGGTTGTGTAAATAGCTAATGTGCATCTGAGCATTACACTCAAATATTGACCACCTTTCAGACAATTATTAAAAAGAACCAGGAATGGATATTACAATGTCCCATATTACCTGGTTATTTTAAGGTGATCCTGAATATAAAAATAAAGAAGATTCATTGCGAAATAATTAACAAAAAGCAGGAAAATTTTTATTATTTGATTTATTATAAACTGAAATAAACAAGCATGCTTGGATTTCTTGCACATAAAGAGGTTAAAAATAGTTTTATTGAATATTTCATGAATAAATCATGTTTTAAAGTACCAAAAATATAAACCTGGGGAATTCGCATTTCCATAAATATATCAAATGAGCTCTTTTATATAGAAAATTTGATTTCGAAAAAACTTCAATTAAGGCCTTCCAGGCTAGAACTACAAGACCGTAAGTTATGATATTTTTAATGCGCTGAATACCTTATATAATAATGCGCTATACGATGTATAACGATCGGTTGTCAATGCTTTAATCCAGCCGATCGACCATGTATTTCGCTATTTAATGATTGATTCTATGACATTTATCGTTATAAACTTACCAGAACTATCCGAGGCAATCTTTTCATCACGTATTCTGATGTAGTAAATGATTTCAATACAAGATTTTGTTCAATTTCAATAAAAATTATCATTAACGCGATGTGAATCACCAATCTTCACTCCTTGTTTTCAAATCTCCATTATGAATATATAATGAGAGGAATTTAACTCCAAAAATGGAGTTAATTCCTCTAACCCCTCTAGATGGGATTATTTTTGCATACTAATCAACGTTCGAAGACCTCGTTACTCCACGGAGGAGTTAATATAACTCTAAAAGTGGTGTCAAAATAGCACCAAAATTTAACACCCCGAAAAATGAAATTTGGGGGTGTTAAAATAACTCCCTGAAAATAACAGTGTGAAGTGAAACCGTGGAATAAACGATACGAACATCAAAGTACACACACACACACAAAAAAAATAGCTGTAAATGTGGCGATCATTAATGAATTTACCTTTACCCCAAACACCCATTCCACAACCAAAACGGGTGTGAAAAGAACTGTGCTTAATCCTGCAAAACAAACTAACAAAAAAAAAAACAAACCCCAGCGAGATTAATAAGACGCTTCTCCCGTAGAGTTTACAACATCGCGTGAAGTCGTTAGGGAAAGGGGCGGGATGGGTCACGCAAGCAACTAACAACTCGATCAGGCAAACTGGGCTCATATTTGTACTCACCGGAGGGGGCAAGTAGCCGACCGGACAAGCGTCCTAGGACCCGCGACACTACGATACGAAGACCCGTATAACATTAACTTCCTTTATTTTTTAATAATAAAAACATTTAAAATTTTATCATGGCTTCACAACATGACCCGTTATTGCAGCAAGAAAGTGTTCAGTAGGCATAAGATATGCAACATTAAGTTGAGCACAATTTTTATTCCTTCCAGCTATGTCCAGATTTGAAATAGTGATTTCTTTTTTAGTAACTGTTTGAGAAAGACTACCACTACATAAAATATTCTCTTTGGTAAAGCATAATGAAATCAAGTACACATACTGTAATGCTGGCTTCTTTCACATGAATTCCTGTTGCCTTCAGGAGTTTCAGCAGCTATTTGATAAAAAATAGCCTCAGGCTGGTCTAGCAAAAGCAAATATATTTCACAATTCGCATATGAATTAATGACTCAATACACGTACATACACTGTACAGTAAAAGCTAGAAAATCAAATGGAACATTCTTACTTCCATAGACATTCTGTACACCAGAACTTAAACTGGTCCTAGATGTATCAGTGAGAGGATTGCTCAGGGCACTAAAAATTTCTGAATATCAACAAAGCATAAATTAATACAACAGCAATAAAAACGTTTTAACTAAAAAGTATGACCCTATTTAACTACTTTCAAAATATCAGGCATCAGAAAGACGATTTTGCGAATTATTCAAAACAATATGTGATTTGCACTGGTCATATTTAATTACACATAACACTATTGCTCACATCGAAGGTTGACAAACCCTTTCTCTGAGCCATGGCCAGACTCATTTCATTCGATGGATTTGATGAAAAGCTCGGTGCACCAGGGAGCAATGGTGTAATAACTGGGAAAGATGATGTAGGGGCTGACTTCTTTTTCCCATTTTTTGAGATAACTTCATCCGCTAAAATGTAAATGAGAGAAACAACTATAACCTCAGTTGCAGAACAATATAAGTGCTATACACCACACCTGGTCATGATTGAGAACACTTTTTCTCAGGGCAAAAATCCCATCTTTACTATGCAAGAAATACAAACCTAATGCCCTCAACATTTCAACTACAGTAGCCTGTTGACCAATACCAAAGAACTTACTATCACTGCCTTCTGAACATTGAAATAAACTGGCTTTTGTGCGCCTTCTTTTTTTTTGCATGGCCAGAATCTGAATCGGATTCAACATTTGATGTTTCTTCAGCCTTTTTCAAAATCTTTTGTGCTTTTGCTACTGAATCTAATAATAATAAAACATGGCATATAAAACTCTAATTGGCAATTTAGGGCAGGTGTCCAGATAAAGTGTTAAAAAGTGCCATTACTGTAATGGTTGGAACCTTCAAAGAGCTCCCAACACAATTTTCAAAGCTATTAAAAACAAACCTGTATATGAGAAAACTCTGACTTTATAAGCAATCCAAGTTTCTTTGTCTGGAATCTCGAGCTTCCTTAATTTATGAGATGCATTATTTCGTGGCCAGTAGCAGTATAATTCCTAGAATGACAAGTTTTGTAAACAAAAATGCTGTTAAACTAGAGTATTTAGCAACATAAGATCATCATGGAATGGTCTATTCAGGGTGTTAGCAAGTCAAAAATTTGGCATGATACATGTACCCTGTTTTCACAACCAAATCTAGCCAGCAATTATCACAATTTAGAAAAAGGAAACTGGGTAACACCCAAATGTTTTATGTTGGGTGCACAAAGAACTATTCTGCAAGTGAACAAAATTCAACAAATTCTAACTACTTACACAATCAATTGTCTCAATGCAACATGTTGCAACAATTTCCACTAATTGTTCCTCTATAAATTCAACGACAGCATATATGTTGTTTGCCATCTATAACAGAAACAATAATTAAACAAATTGCATAATTTTTTTGGATTTTAGAGGTGCAGAATTATAATTAAAACAAGTACCTTCAGTGCAGAGTGCTGTTAGTATTTTGTGTGCAATATAGCCATGAATATAATTTTGTCAGGGCCAAGATTAATCTTTATGGCTTTTCTCTTGAGATCTGTGGAAGGCAGTAGTCTCATATTTGTCAAGCGTTGGTTAGCCTTGTAAGCACCAATGAGGCATGAATCACATGGAGTCATGAAGATGGATTCAGTTTTGCTATAAACTCGGCATTGAAATAATTCATCCCCATTGTGATCATGATTGCCAGTCTTATCTACTACTTCACAACATGATGATTCAGACAAAATAAAAACATTATCTGGATTTTTTACAATGACTGCATCCTCATCTACAAGTTCAATGGGGCCAGAGTGTTCACTCATGCGTTTTGCAATCTGTGCAATTGGACTCTTCCCTGATCGCACAAGACGTTTCAACTTTTGCATGTAGTTTTCAAATGGGAAAGAACTACACGCGTCTAAACTTTCAAACTCTTCAACCACATCTGCCAAATGAACCATACTATGCACATTATATACCCAAAACTCATCACCATACAAACATTTGCCTTGCTCAACAAAGTATTCTATGAGTTGCTTTGCATATTCCCTGTAAGACTTAGCTAACATAGGGCACACCAAAATGCAGCTAGCAACGCTAAGAGATAAGAAGTGCTCATATAAATCTGGTCTTAGGATACCGGATAAAACAATTTTTCCAGTATACAAAAGAAATTGCCGAAACTCAGTGGCCTTCCACCGATCAATTTCTGCTAAGCTCTGTGGCTTACGTACAAATGTGCTGGGTATGGAAGACTTGACCTCTATCAATTTAGTACTGATAGACTCCGCCTGGCCAGCCGATATCTTAACTTCTCGCTTTCCTCGTAACCATAGCAGAAGCAATTTCTTCATGACGCCCAGACACAATTGATGCATGTAGTCCATCGGAAATTTCTTAATCATATCAACTGGCAATTTACTGAAGGGAATAACACCATTATGATGCCCTTCATGCACTTGTTCTCTAAAAGAAAGATCTGTCCGCAACTCAACATTTCTAATCAGAGAGTACACAACACGACCAACCCATATGCCCTTCTGTGCACATTTATCACACCCAAAATAGCCAGAACACAACTTTGTGCCTTTTACAAGGGCTCTAGCGGGGCATCACAAACTACACATTTTAAACAAACTGAAAGAACAGTTTCACCGTCTTGGAGCCCATTCTGTAGAAGATTATTCAAATCTCTAATTAGGTCTTCCAAAAAATGCAAATCATCTGGTTTGGAATTACCACAGGTTAAAACCACTGGGAAAACAACTACAGGTGTGATATTTACAATGGCACATAATACTGGCCATAAACACTTCCTTGAACTCTTAAATAATGGAAGACCATCAACATTCAAAGAAATTTCAAGAGAATTAGTCCTAGCAATTACATCTGAAGGATATTTCTTAAAGTGTTTCAACAATTGATTAGCAAGAGGAAAATAAACATATTCCAATCCAGACTTTTCCTGAATGGTTATATTTCTGGATGTGTGCAGCAAGGCACGAGCAGTAAGAGGCAAGTTTGGATGCCCATTCTCTTTCAACACAGAAAGAAGACCATCAAGTGCATTATGTTTTATCATAAACCTAAACGCGTTCCAAACTATTTTCAATAATTCCAAACTATTTTTTTTTCCGCAAAATTGATGAAAAAAACCCAAAAAATTCAAAGATTTTCATTTATGAAATCAAATTGGCGTTTTTTGCAGACAGTTTTTAGGGACTCTGCCAAAAACAACGTATTGAACTAAACGAGACATCATTCTATCAACTGCGACCTGAGATAAATAAGATATCTGAATTTCAGACACCTAAAACAAATCTGAGTTTGCCAAAATCTGATATATTACCGACAAATGATAAATGGGGAAGCTGAATTTCAGACATCTAAAACGGCTCTAATCTGCCAAGATTGTGTATATTAACCAACCTGAGATAAATAGGGTGTCTAAATTTCACACAGCTAAAATGGTTTGAGTCTGCCAAAATTCAAAATATTTTAATGTTAACCGACAAGCGATAAATTTGGAAGCTGAATTTCAGACACCTAAAACGGTTTGAGTCTGCTAAAATGGCATATTTTAACCGACCTGAGATAAACAAGGTATCTGATATTCAGACACCTAAAACGGTTTGAGTCTGCCAAAATTCAAAATATTTTAATGTTAACCGACAAGCGATAAATTTGGAAGCTGAATTTCAGACACCTAAAACGGTTTGAGTCTGCTAAAATCGCATATTTTAACCGACCTGAGATAAACAAGGTATCTGAATTTCAGACACCTAAAACGGTTTGAGTCTGCCAAAATCTTATATTAACCAACCTCAGATAAATTAAGGTATCTGAATTTCAGACACCTAAACGGTTTGAGTCTGCCAAAATCGTATATTTTAACCGACCTGAGATGAATAAGGTATCTGAATTTCAACACCTAAAATGGTTTCAGCCTGCCAAAAATTCAAAATCTTATGTTAACCGACAAGCGATAAACTGAGAAGCTAAATTTCAGACGCCATAAACGGCGTGAGTTTGTCACAAATCTGATATAAACAATTAAATGAATCGAGATTAAAGGCTGAATTCAGTTTGTACTGTCACCGATCGTGTACTGAAATAAAAAGCACTTTTTCAGAGTGTAGCCCAATTTCAGAAAAATATTGGTTTGACTGTTTTTAAATCATATGTGCATAATTCAAAATGAAACACATCTAAGCAGAGATGAGATTTTAGAGCCAAATTTTAGTCCGCGATCAACGTTTTATGGGTTTTCAACAGCAGACACCAAAACGGCTTGATTCTGTCAAAATCTTATTTATCAACCGACAATGCATGCAGCGAAACCGACCAGTGAAAAATTGGGCAGCTGAATTCCAGAACATAAAGCGACTTGAGTCTGCCAAAATTTAGTTTACCTGCAGACCTTCACATCACAACCAAAATACTAAAGTCAAATGCAAAGAATCATGTATATAGAATTATATAATTAGTTTTTCAAATCACAAAATTTTGCGCAATACGTTCTTGCTTCTTCTTCATTTGGTGTTAAGCATAAAACATTCCTGCCTTCCTTCATGGCTGCAGCAGCTCCAGCAACTGAAACAGTCATAAAAATAGATCAATTTAGTTGGAATGTTATACTGCATAATATTTAATTATTTTTTATGGGAAACTTTTAAAATATGCTGCGCGAATAGGTGAATAAACTGAAGGAAGAAAGCTAGTGATCCAATGATAGTGTAAAGTTGCATAATGGGACACAGCTAATCAACCTTATCATTTTAGCTCCCATATTGAAAGGTTTCAATTTTGCATTAACAAGAAAGTTTCTCAAATTTTTGTCAACTTGACGAAAAGCCTAATTAACATTTAAATAAGACAAAAGAAATTGTCTAAATAAAGTTCAAAGCGCTGAGATAGTTGAATAAACCACTACGAACAGAAATGACCTTCACCACTGACTAGATGATTGACTATGTCCTTTGAATCCGCCACCCATCAGAACAGTGTAAATGAAACTTCACAGTAAAAGCGGTTAAGTTAAATTATTTTTTTGTATCAACGATTAACAACACGATTACACCAGTTGTTTCCAGATAATTCATTGTAACTAGTCGGCAGCAACAATGTGAACAGTGCATAATAAAATTATTAGTATTTCATCAGTACTGGTATAATTGCATACCTTGTGGCGTATTACGTCAAGAATCCAATCGCCTGGTCTACTGAACATTTCAACTACAGAATGCCACACCTGCAACTCCTTGTGCTCTTGACTTACAATAATAAAATTCTCAGTGCAGGCAGTGAAATTAAAATGATCTTGCAGCAGCCGTTGCCCAGGCGCCGCATGGTAGAGGAGAAACCCCTCTACAGCCCGTACCATACCAACGCTAGGACCTGTAAAATGCAGGAACAATGCGTAAGTTAATTTTGTTGTATGCATTGCAAAATACGGTTACAGTTTACAGTAGGTATGCTTTTATGCGTGTAAATTTGACGTATTTTCGAGTGTACGTGAATTTGAACTTCTAATTTTACAGTTGAATGGCAGAAATAACAAACGCAGACAAGTTTAACTAAATTTTGTTACAAAAATAAAATCTAAAAACATTGCATCGCGAGAACCTCTAGAAAATACCAGGATGCTTTTAACAAAATAATCTATGGTGAGCAGAAACCCAAAAGGTGGATTAAACAAAGTGATTAAGGACCTTACGATTGACAATTACACCAGACATGCGGCTAGCTGCAATCGACAAACTATTGAAGATAGTATTTTGGGGCCAATTATTAGATGATAGAGCTTCGGGCAATTTGCTAATTAAAATTGAGGCATAAATTCTCTACGACAGACACGGTTATCCCTTTGCCGTAAACGTGAACATTAAAATCTTACTATTTACATTGCCCGTTAATATGCTAATATATACCTGGTTTAACTCCTTTAACACATGCGAAACCAAGTTGGCAGATTCCACGGTGTTCCTCGATCCATTTTTTTATTTCCATTAATTGATGGATATCCCCCATTATTGCTACGTTGAAAATGTGGCACACACCAAAATTTAAACGGTCCACTAGTCCAGCAAACCTGCAGCAAATGTTGTCACATCATTTTCTAAAAAAATCATTGTGAAAAAGAAAGTATGTTCAGTATACACCTTTTTCACAATTATCACAGTTGTACATATACAGTACTATTGGTACATTAGGTCAATGTTACATCACTATACTGTACCTGATGTGGTGAAAGCTTACATAAGGCTAATGAAAATCCTTTTTCTTGCCCGTATGACCCTTGCTGCAGTCCCAGTGGGTCAACACACATGTGGACAACGCCCCTTGTTCCCTGGTCCATCAGAAATACATTGGGTGATACAACTAGTGGCTGGTCTGATTCCTCGATGGTCAGACTCTTTTGCAGATATTCCAAGTATTGTCTGAAAATAAGGTTGGTTTCATCTTTTCCCTAGTAAATAGAAACACAGCTCTACTGAATGTGCGAAACACAGGAAAATGTTTGCAGACTAAAATGGTCATCAAATAGGTAGCAGAATTGAAAATTGAAATCTCCCAAGGAACATGTAGCAGGGCTGATTTAATGTTTATTTTCAAGCTACTAGTAGTTTGAAATGTTTCTAGTAGTTTGAATTATTAATTTAGAAGTCAGTTCAAATACTCAACCTCAGCATAGAGAGAAGAGCGGATATTTTCCATTCTACAAACCTGGATCAAAATATCAAACTGCCTGATACAATACATATACATACTGTATACTTACTGTAAATTTCCTTAACTGGTCAACGCTGACTTTCTCTCCCAATTTTGCACTAAGCAATTCCCATTTACATCCAAGAAATGAAGAAATCACTTTTTGACAGGCTTCAGTACTTTGCACTCCTTGCAATAATTTCAGTTCATCCAGACTGTTACTTTGGTCAGCAACCTAAAAAAAACAACAGATTTAGAATGATGATTGGATTTAATTTAAAGGGCACAATTATATTTTAATAAACTAAGTGGTTAATTAGTAAATAAAATTTTTAACAGATCCACAGAGGCAAAAAAATAAGCTAAGGGGCATCTTACGCCTAAAAATGGAAGAAATATCTTTACCTGACCCAACAGAGCAACACGATCTGAAACGTCGAGGCCAAATAAGCATTTGATGTATGATGGCTTGAACCTCGGCTTTTCTTGTAGGTCCTTTGCCATTGCTCGCTGGTCTTTCAGAAGACCTTTTTCATATTTTCGGCACATCTCAAGGAATGACTGATAACCATCTTCTGGGAGAGCAGCAACAAGAAATACATCAGAAAGATTTTTCTTCTAAAAAAAGTACAACATTTAACAAGAATATTAATTACTCAGTGTAAGTGCTTTATTGATCAGCAAGTTAATTTAAAATTATTTCATTAAACAGGTTTAGGTTTAGTACAGATTATAATTACATCTGCTTTCTTTTGATAACCCATTCACTGGTGGCAAGACTTTCACTGGCAAGCAAAATCACCTGGTGTTCACAATATATTACAAATTGAATAAACTAAAAAGTTTACTCACTGTCTTTCCTAATATGTGGGAACATCTGTCTCTCCATTGCTGACTAGGAACTAAATCATTGTTCTCATTTTTTGTACCAATGATCTCCAACTGCCTGTGAGCAACTTCCACCTACAGCAGAATAAAAAAATGTTTGTGATCACAGCTTTTTTAACCCACTGACTGGTAAATCACCCAAATGATTGCTGCTGCAATTAATAATTTGTAGTTTCTACTGCAATTGCCTGTGGCAGATTACTGCTAATTATTATCGTAAGTAACTCAGACCACTATAACCAATAATTTACCATTGACAATTTTGGTATGTACTTGAGAAAAATTTCTGGTATTTGACAAAGCAAAGTTGAATAAGTTAAGAAGTTGGGTACTCATTACTACTGTGACACTAATGGGTTCCTTAAGTAACTTGTTGACTGACTGTTAAACTATAACAAACAACCACTCCCTCTTAATATTTAACAATATTAGAATTGCCTTTCTACAGAACTTGCCTCATCTTTGAATGTCATTTCATGACGGAAACACCCAGTCTTATTATGCCTTGACGCCAGCCATAAAGCTTCAAAATTTGTTAACCCAACAAATATTCTTGCATATCTTCCCTTATACTCTTCACTATCAGGGTGCTTCTCTAAAAGTTGCTTTGTTGCAACAAGTTATGCGTACCACCAAGTACCTCATACTGATAGCTGCTGACATCTGATTTTGAAAAGTTCTCCTTTCTGTTCAGACCTTTTACCAACAAGTAAAGAGGTTCATATGAGCCATTGGGGTTACTTTCCATATTTGCCTTTAATTGGGCCAAAAATATTTCATCCACTTTCTGATCATTCTGTCTGCTGGAGGTAGTTCAATATTGCCAACCGGAACATAGAATTGCTCATCTATTCAAAGTTATGAAAAGACATGCATGATATTACTGCCAAATGAAGGTGCACTTATACAACTTGAGTAAGCTAGAATGGTAAAAAGGAAACCATTGGGCAAAAAAAGCTGGTCATATTGAAAGAAGTAATTGTGTAGCAGGGATTTTAATTAAGAAAATGACTTGATAATTTAAGCCTTAATTTAAACTTGATAATTTCTGTAAAAAATTAATTAACATTCATTGTGGTTTAGTGCTCAACAAAAAATATCATATGTATATATTTAATTTCTACATACCAACTTCGCATTCTTTTGCTCTTGTTTGGTATTGTAATTCTTTGGCCTCTTCATCTTGACACTTTTTCTTGGTTAGGAGTATCAGCTGTTCCACAAGAGATGAAGATCCCTTTTAAATTTATAGCTTCATCTTCATTAGTGATTAAAACAGGCTCGGAATCCTTGGATCCACCTTGATTTTGTTGATCTTGACCATCATTAGCGCAATCTTGCTTTTCTAACTTTTTAATGGCTTCATTGCATTTTGCAGCCCATTGTTGCTCATTTTCAGTCGCAACAATTTCACGGAAAAGCCCATTGCTTGCTGACCAGTCATATTTCCCTGTGGAGAAGAAACAGTGTTCTCTTTTGCCATCTGCCCCTCGAACGAAAATCAACTATAAAATAAATAAAATAATAATTTTTACATAGAATCAATCAAAATACATTATTAATATAAGTACGGATAGCTGGCATCATTATTTGAAGCATCTAATAGGTGAAACTATCATCCATAACGCGCTCATTCATTGTGTAGTGCCCAGTTTATAACACACTAGCAATATTTCTGTGTAAAAATTTTACAGGGACAAATGCTAGGACTAAGTTTCCAACCCTTGGACCAAGGGTTTTAAATTAATTTTAAAAAAGCTGACTTTGTGTTTAACACTGAATCATTTTCCTAAAACATTAATCACTAATCTTTCACGACGTAGAATTTACGCATGTAAAATTCCAACTAACCGAAAGCTATTTGTATTATTTTAAGGCTTAAATGTAGAAATGGATATTTGTTTATCCATAGGCGGCCCAGAACTGATCTCGCTGACCTCGCGCGATGACCTACCTTGTCATAATATAAGACTGTTCAGACAACATGAGGTCGCGCGAGGTCAGCGAGATTAGCGAGATCAGTTCAGGGGGTCCCACGCATCATACGTAGATCAGGGCCCAAATCGCCGTTTCACCGCCCTATCATTCATTTTTTAATCTATGGCCCTATCTTATATATGCCCTGATCAATTACAATGCACTTATAGTCTCAAACTCGAATTATTATCGCCCCGTCGTAAAATAGGTGGTTTCTGAGGGCCGAGGCGCCATTCCTTTTTTTAGAAAAGCTAGCACGAGCATTATCATAGACTGTAAGAATTCTATCATTTATACTTTGCAACCTCAAGATAGAAATCTGCTAAACATTGTATTATATAACTATAAAACTTTATATTTCAGTCAGACTGCTCAATATGGAGTTTTATAAACTATAACAGTCCATTATTACTAAACCTTGGCTTTAGCCATATTAATTTTGATGAGTGTATACTTCATAATGAAATTTAAATTTCATGCGATTATGTTACGGCGTGCGTTTTGGTATATGACTTGTGAACGCTAAACGAAGGCTAAGTGAACCTCGCTAGGAGATTTTACTTGTAGTTAAACTATATCAGATATTGAAGGTATCAGATTTTGCGCTTCAAGGCAATGACACCCCAGAAAGCGCAGTTAGGCGCTGGACTATAGTGAGTGGGGGAAGAGTATTTTAAAAATCGCTTTACTGTATTTTTATACAACTAGTGCCAATATGGTTATTAATTCCTTACAACAAACATATAAACTAGGACTCAAAGGTCGCTGGTGCACGCAGCATCTCATTTCAGCAGGTAGAGACCAATACCACAGTATATAATACCAAATATATTACCCTTTAATAGTATTATCTTTATATTAATCACAGTGAGAAACTCAAAAAATTAAAAATCATACCTTTACAGCCACGAGATTCTTAAATTTTCCCACTTCATCGCGCAGAACATGCGAATACTCTACACTATTTTTGGAATGCCGAATACCGTTGACAAACACGTACGCTTTGTCCTCATTTACTCGAATTGACCATTTGAAAGAAGGCATTTTTTTAAATATTGTTTGTTGACTGCTGAATAAACCTTGCTGAACAAACTCTGGTGTCTTTGGCAGAGGAAAGAGTATATTTTGGCAAGGTTTTCTAGCGTCATACAAGGTGATAGCCTCATACAAGGTGATAGCGTCATACAAGGTGATAGCGTCTTCGCGGCTCAACGAATCAGCGTTCGAGAACACAAAGCCGTAGGTAACTGAGGAATTTTGCATTGTTAAAAGGTTCAAAACTCAACCAATCAAAAACGTTTATGCTAATTAGCGACAAAAATCATAATAACGGAAAACATTTAAAAACTTAGAAGGGTGTAAGCTGATCTTAGTGAAAACCGGCTGCTTCCTAACTTCGTAACTAAGCTTGTCAGAAATATTTTGAAGAATGCGGTAAAAGACTAAAACGCATAATTGTATAGTTATGTCGTCGCCTTGCGGGTTTGGATTTTCATCCTCGCCAGAACCGGCGTCGCCGTCCACTATTGAAACTCTTCGAGAGAGAGAAATAGAAGGCAGTTCTATCGGTATTGGTTTCAGCAGTGACCATGAGAACACGAGGAGTCCGCAAAGTGGTAAGAGATCACAAATAAGCGATCTGTATACTTGAATATAGTACATGAACTATAGTCTATATCTACACAATTTTTATGATGATATTTAGTGACGAGCTCTCCTGGGGATTGTACGACTCCTGTTCACTCACAGTTATCTAGCCTGTACTCTTCGCCTGTTGGAATTGGATTTAGCAGCAGTGACAACGAAAACACACTAAGTCCGCTAAACGGTATGATATGTTACATTTCTACGTGTCTAAATAGATTGAGATTAGAAATATATTCACCTGTATTTGGACAAGCGTTGTAATAATTTATTTTGTTCTCCATTTTCTGCTAGTCGCCAACAATCCTCGTATTTTTATGACTTCTCCACTGTCTCTGCGATCCTACTCAACACTCGAAGGAAACTCATCGCCTGCTAGCCCATCACCAGACAACAGCCCTTCTAAATGTAAGAAAATATTTTAAATTTTATTTTTAATTTTAACTATACCTAAAATTTCATAATAGATGTAATAACTGTATTTTAGTTAAAATTATAAATAAAGTGCGGCGCAAAAAAGGGCAAGTTAAGTCTCTTAGGTTTCAATAAGACTTGACGCAATGATAAGACTTGCCGTTTGTTCTTTTGTGGCGAGTTGAAATATGAAATTTGGAGTATGCGACATCGATTAGCAACTAACCAATTTTCGATAGACTCGTGACTTGTGTTTTTAGCATACCACAATAAATAAATTATTAATAAATAGCAGTAAATTATTCAATGAAATGCTACGAACACCAAACTTTGACAAGTGGTATATAATAATACAATTTGTCGACCGTCGGCCTTACATGCGCTTCCAAGTTTTAACTAGCGTCGCGCGCGCGTATACAAACAAGAAAACAATAAAATAATTATGAGAAACATCCTTAAACTTTCAGCTATATAGCCTGATTCGAAGTCTATAATAAATTTGCGGCATTTAATCAACAGTGTCAATGATTTTACATTTTAGCCCAATCGCCTGTTAAACGTAGGAGAATGCTCCATTGTGACACCCCGTCTACATGCGCACAAGAAAGCAGCGGACAACGAAAAACAAAGCGAAGTTTAAACTACGAGGGTGATTCTGAAGGTAAGAACCACTTTAGACTTTAGTTGTTACTTGATCACTATTAAATTTAAAGCAATTCCGCGCTTTGGAAACAAAAATGCATGCATGCGCACCTACAGTTTTAAGGCATATTGCTGTATTCATATTTCAGTATCAGATGACAATGAATGTTGGTTTAAACAAAAAGTTGTTTTTGTTGATGTTCTGAAAAACTGTTCGGAATACGACCGGCTCGAAAATTTGCTAAACTATCACCAAGCACACGTTGAGACATTCCTGTCAAACAGAGTTACCCACATCATAACAGAAAAAAATATTCTGCCTGCAGCAAAGAAGTAATGCTTAAAAATGTGCAATACAGCCGTGGAAAGAAAATAGTGCAATTGGCAATCAAAACCACACCACAAAAAATAGTTGGAAATCCACGCAACCAGTGCTTACCCTAAACGATTTGATAAAATTTTCCGTGAATTGTAACAAACACATCGGCAATCGGAAGAACAGTGGTAATAAAAAGGTAGAAAATTTCACTAGTAATTACAGTGACAAAAAAATAGACAACCGCAGGAATGCAACTGTATGGGAATTGCGGGGTAAATATATTAAGGTTGAAGATGCAACTGGAAAGTATAGACCGCTTGTGGTTGAAATGAAAGACTGGCCGGAACTGGACTTTAACTGTCACAACACTCCCTTTGCTTGTCCAAAAGTTTTAAAAGCAATTTCAACTCATCCGAGTGTAAAAGGAAAACTGTGCGAGCTGTGTAACATTAATTATAATACTAGTGAAAACATCATCTTAATGGATCAATACATCAAAAGAACGCGCATGATAATAAGTTGTTTCAATTGCTCGATAAAGCGATACAAAAAGGATCATTCTTGTTCAAAAATAAATAAGTTTAAAACGACTTAAATATTCTCAAATTTAACTGTCAATGTCTTAAACTTCTTATAAAGGAACAAACAAGAAAAACAAGCAAATAGTATTGGGAATCATCGAGTCTGACTGCTGTGATCTTGACTGCTTAAAAATTGTGCCATTTAAAGATATCGACAGTGTTAGACGTGAATTTATCTCACTTGAAAGTATAGTCGATGAAAGAAATTATATTCTCAATTATCTAAAAGATAACACGTCAACCACTCACGACGCAGAAAAAGGGAAAACAACTGTGTTCAGAATAAAAGGAACACAAGTCTGTAAGCAAGCTTGGATAAAAGTCCATGACATAAAGCTACAAAGATTCCAGAAGATATATCTTGATTTTAAAAATGGTTCAGAAGTGTACGTCCATGGAAACAGTGGATTGAAAAGGCCCACAACAAAGACGGCAGAATGTATAGCATGGCTGAGATTTCTGGTTAACTCAATTGGTGACCAACAACCAGATAGTGGAAAAGTTCATTTACCATCCTGCTTTACAAAATTGGCTTTGTACCAGAAAATGTTAAGTGACCTGGATTCTGAAGATACCATCAGTAGGTCACAATTTTATAGCATCATGGAGAAAGAATTTAAACATGTCTCAATACCAAAGGTAACAATTACATTATGGTCATAATATACAGATTTTAAATGGGCACTGTAATTTTCACCACTAAAACCATGAAACCGCGCCTGATAGCGGGCTATGTGTGAGTATACTGGACATTGCAAAGTTTTACGTAACTTACCAACCATAAAACATGTTCAACATGTGAGCTAACCTTAAAGCTACTGTATCCCCACCCCACTAGCAAAATATGTATTTTTTCAATAAAATTTTCATTTGGCAAAAAATTTTCATTTGGCAAATAAATTTTCATTTGGCAAAATTTTCAAATTGGTATTAGACATGTCAGTTGGTGGTAATAAATATACCAAATATTGTTTTATTGCAGGAAAACCGGTTTACCAAATGTGACCACTGCACAAATTATAAAAAGCAACTAGAGGCAACAATGAATAAAGCTAAAAGAAAGGCCATTCAAGAACTTCTGGATGAACACATTGAACGTGTTATGTAAGTAAACAGAATAATGAGAGTAAAATTTCTACAAATATTATTTGTTTGTCTACTAATTATTTTGCCTGCGTTTTGGGTTTTTGTCCAGCACCTGCGTGATTATACTGTGGTATTAGGTAACAGGGCATTCTTAACCTCTCTGTTGATAGCCAGTATATATCCTGTATAAACAATTCAATAATAATTCTTACCAGGAATGAACGAAGAAAATATCATCTTCATCGGTACAAAGCACGGCGGAGTCCTTCAAAGTACCTAACAATCATATTGGATGGTATGGATCAATCCAAAACTAATGTACCAAATCTTCGAAGAGTCTGCAAATCAACTGCAAACCTGCAAAAGTTGAGAACACATCTTGTTAGAACTATAACGCATAGTGGGTTGTGTCCCATGGGAAAATTATTCCATGGTATGTTTGACCTTTTTCAATGGAAACATGACAGCAATCTAACAATGAACATTCTCATCAAACTTCTTGCACTGTTCAATGATCGCTATGGTTTACCACATACTTAATCTCCAACTTGACAACTGCTGGCGTGAAAACAAAAACAAATATGTTTTAACTTTATTATCTCTTTTGGTGGAATGGTCGGTGTTTGACAAGGTATAGTTAAAATATGAATATGAGATACCTTTAAAACAAAGCCAGACAATTTAGTCACAGCCACAAAGGGTTTACTGTATGTGGGCCCATCTATATGTTTTTTGAAGTTTTGCCTGGTGCTGTAATGAGTGATTGATAGTCTAGTGGGTTCAAAATAACAATATCTTTATTATCGAAGCTAAAAATGTATGTGAAGCTTAGAAAATAGCTTGAGCTAATGATCAAGTAGATCATGTGTGCTTTTTGTACTTGTACTAATAATGTACAAGTTTTTCAAAGGAGTAATTTTTCACAACAGGAATCTCAATTATGTTTCATACAGTATATATACAAGTTAAAGTAATATTGCATGTAACCTTTAATTTTTCAGATAAAGGGCAACTTTCTCCATTTGGCCATACGCATGAAGACATTGATGCATTATTTGGCTGTTTTTCAAAGCATCTTAAATTTCTTGATGTATATACAGTAAATGGTAAGTCTTAACAGACAAGTACTTACTAAAATTATCTGACATAGTAAATCCTTGGGTGTAGTATTATATTGTTCACATGTTAAATAGAAAGGCATATACACTGTATATGTTCAACATGGATTTGACCATGCACCCTCTGTCTGATACTGTACACAAACGATTACCATACAATTAGATTTTGTTCTATTCTGCTGAATACAGTGTGACAAAATAACAGAGATAAGCTGATTACCAAAATTGATTGATTACCAAAATTGCCGTTTACAATGTAAAAAATTCTTTTATATTTGAGTAATTTAAGATCATTGTTTTTAAGCATTGTTTCAAAGTTCAACTTTTTGTCATAGTATCTGACATTTAGTGAATGTTATCATGGTTAAATTAAAAAACTATTGAATTCGGGCTTTGCATGTGCTTGCTTTTTGTTTGTGAATCATCAGCTTACAGTGCATACATTGATTTTTTGCACCAATAAAAGAAGCAATCAGCCAACAGATAAATATTAATAAGCCATTAATTGTTTTTTTCTGAATATTTTCTTTTCTTTTTTTTAGATATAAGAAAAGCATTTAAAGAATGCTGTAACAAGCCATACCCAGAATCTGAGTGTTTATCATGCATTTATGATATCAAGAAGTGGTTGGATGGTCACAGTGAGGACTTACACAATCATGTCAAGCCACACTGCTTTAAATTTGTGAGAATAAAAAAACAAAGCCGTAATGTATTACAGAAAGTGGAGTGATGATGAATGGATGGGTCCTATTTCTTTATTAAAGGTACCGTATTCTAAAATTTCTCCCAAAGTACCACAACTATCACAAAGTACTCAAAATTGCTTCAAGGCACTATAAGTTATTGTTTTATTTCATTTTATAATAGTCAACTCCTATGGACCTGCCAGTCCAAATACCAGCAGATTTGCAAAGGCAGACTTACCTAAGCTTGCAGTTGACATGCAAAAATGGTTTTCTGTATTGCCCTCAACAGCACAAGAATGGTGGGAATCATTTTCCAGACACACAGGCAACAATGATGCTACAATTGATAATACGTTTCCAATATTTTCACTGAAAAATCATGTTAGAAGACCAAATGCTGAACCTGTTGAGACAGCTGAAATACCAGCACAGCTATCTGCTTTGAGAGAGAAGGAGCTAGAACAACTAGAAGAGGTAAACAAAAATATTTTAATGGGATTGGATTGATACATTTGTGAAGCATTAACTAATAAGCTTTATAACAACATAAAAGTTTTAGCACTGAAATGGCAACTCCTTTAGTATAAGCATGCTGATCAATGGAACCCTAATCTTATGCAGTTGGCATAGCAAATATACAAATTTCTATATTTTACATTTATTTTCCTAGATATATACTGGCTCATATCAAGCTCCAGCTTCCCGGGGCATAAATATGGATGATAATTACTTAGCTGCTTTGAAACCTGATGTGTTTGTTGCAGTAAATATATCCAACTACAAAAAAAGGCCAGTCATTGGGTTTACAATACTGGAAGGGAAGTTATAGCACTGCTTGGGAACCCCACATTGTGAATAGTAAAGATGGGCCAACACCATGGGTGGATACCATTCCCAAAGCGGCTATTATAATATGTGCGTTCGAACTTGATGACAAAAATCATTTGCTGGAAAACACCAGAAAATTTATTAAAAAATGGTACAGAGATCACAAAAAAAAAGCCTAACCATTAGAGGGAAAAGGAACTATACTGTGCACCAATATTTTTTATATGAGAACCTTATGAAGTACCAAAATGTATTTGTGAGAAACATTTGTATATTTAACCATTCTCAATACAGAATTTACACTAAAATTATTAGTCGCCACAGCTCATATCTACTTTGCCTTCTGCTCAGTGGATATGGGCTTGTAAACACCTTGCCTTCAGGCTTCAAAAACTAATAGACCTATATGGACTTAATAGGATGTCAATTATTTCTGTATGAACACTAAGAGCAGCATTCCCTGAGAGAATTGCAATATGTGTTATTATAATTCTTGCAGGAAATTCTGGTATTTATGAAGCATTTGATGTCCTAATGCATAAGGAGTATTGTTACTGTGTATCAATGAGCATTAGATATTGCCATGACTCGATTTATAACCTAAACAAAATATAGTGTTGCAACACTTGCGTATACAGTATTTACTCGGTTTATTTATTGTCATCAACACGCTTTTTTGGGCTGCCCTATGATCTTATAAATCAATAAATGTTATTTTATATGCAGAAGACTCGTGCTCACTTACCGGTATTTGATGCATATGGCTGTACTGATTCACCTATCAGATCTTGATAATTTCAGTATAGGACAACCTTCTAAGCTTCGAGTTGGCGAAACCAAGAAACATTCAGTAATATTTTAAAAAAAACCTTTATTTGTAAAACTTTGTTTGCCTTCTTCGCCATACATGTTTTAAAATACACAAAACACAATTCAAACACATATTTATTTTGTGGCCTGGATCTCTGATAATTAGATCTGATCTAATTATTAGATCTGATGAACTGATGTGGATATATTTAGTTGCAATTTTTACTATAAATTTGTTTCAATCCGACCCTGTCTGTTGTGTGTTTATCATGTAATATCAGTGTTGTAGTTTAGGTAGGCAGGGATTTTATTCTTTATGTGCGTGGACTGTGGAGCAAAAGAGCAAGTGGTGTACTGAATGCTGTGATGTAAGTTTTATACATTGTGCACTACTGAATTTGTCATAATTATACAATAAATATTAACAATTACTATGGCGCTGCTTTATGGAAACACACTTCTGCAAATTGTTGAGGTTTTTAGGTAGTCTTTTTTTTTTAATTATTCCAATATAAAATAGTTGTTTAAGATTTGTTGACTCTCCTATTACTAATCAATTTCCTATTACTATATGATTCCATTTGGAACAAGATGTAAATGCCTGAAATTTAGGGTTCCTTTTTGTATTAATCATGTTGCCTTTTGTTATAATTATTTACTTTGTTGCAAACAAATAGGTGTCCAAAATTCGGAGTCCATTTTGGCAACCATTCTGCCCTTTTCATACAATTGCCTTATTGTAAACAAAATGTGTGTCTGAAATTCGGAGTCCATTTTTGTCATCATTTTGCCATTTTTTCATAACTATTTACTTTATTGCAAACAAAATGGGTGTCCGAAATTCGGAGTCCATTTCGATAATCATTCTGCCATTTTGTTATAAATGTCCCATTGCATTAGCAAATTGGGTGTCTGAAATTCGGAGTCCATTTTTGTCATCATTTTGCTATTTTTCATAATTATTTACTTTATTGCAAACAAAATGAGTGTCCGAAATTCGGAGTCCATTTTGATAATCATTCTGCCATTTTGTTATAAATGTCCCATTGCATTAGCAAATTGGGTGTCTGAAATTCGGAGTCCATTTTTGGCATCATTTTGCCATGATTATTTACTTTATTGAGGACAAAATGGGTGTCCGAAATTCGAAGTCACATTTTGTAATCATTTTTCCAATTGTTTTATAATTGCGCCTGTGCAAGTATGTGTATGCAAGTAAATGGGTATCTGAAATTCAGTTGTTTTTTGTAATAATTTAACCATTTTATTTTTGCTGTTCTTTTTAAACATAGTTTTCCGTTTTGAGGAAAATATAAGTTTAGAAAAGGGAAAATTAATCTTTTCTCTAAATTTTCATATATTCATTGATTTAAAGTTGGAAATATATACAGTTTGCAAAAATCTACTAAACTACTACTAAATTAAACAGTGAATTTTCCATTCTGCAAAATTGCAAGAAAATATTTTTTCAAATTTACCTCAAAAACCGCTTTTTCTTCTGAAATTAAAGGAAAATTATACCTATTTTGTATTATGGGTTAAACTGTGCAGAAAAATTAGTCAAATTCTGCAAAATCAAGGATTTTTTTTATGGATTTGGTAGTTTGGAATTGTTGAAAATAATTTGGAACGCGTTCCTATTAGCCCAATTGGTTAAGCCTTCAGCAAGCGAATCATCTAACAAATTATCATTCTCAGAATCTGATGAAGAAATAGAGTTATCATGCCAAGTCTCATCCAAATTTAACCTATCATGATTGCTTAAGTGATTTTCCTCAACAGAGGTGCAGATACGTTTAACAGGCTGGAGGTCATGATCATCTGACACAGTTCCAGTGTCATGGTTCGGGGGTGCTGAATCAAAAGGTAGTTCAAATAATTCAGTATCATCAACTTCAACTGGAATAGGAGCACCAGTACGTTTTAAACTACGAGCTGACGCAGTCCACTTCTTCCTATACTGAGCTCGGTTTGCTTTCTTTTATGAAGCTGCAATAAACAACAGGATATAATCACTCATTGCTTTTTTTTGGTTTGAGAAACTACCTGCAGTTGAAACTTTGCAGTGATATTTAGAAATATGAAAGTTAATTAAGTCTATCATAAATGTAGGTATACATGCAAAATATACAATATGAATATAACATAAAATATTGAGCAGTTCTAATTGCAAAATCGACTTCTGTGTGACAATTACTCATGATTCCACTTCTCTTTGAATGTATTTCTCTATATTCCCTGTTTAATTAAAATGACTATGTCAACTACACCCCATGAAAATTCAACACAGTTTGTGGGTGCAACAAAACTGCTGACAAACTTAAAACTTATTTCTTAAATATATTATTCACCAGTAATTACTTGAATCAAATACCAATATTTTAAAATATATTATAGTCATACAACTATTCAATATTAATGTTACAGTATTCAGAATAAAAAAATGCCAAGTATATGATGTAGTCATGCTGTAGGATCTATTATGGTGCATTCTTATGAAGGATCTATATATTATGGTGCAACAAAAATTTGTTTCAGTTTTAACAAGATTGATTAATTATCAAAACCTGCAAACTCCAAAATCTATACCATAAATTTGTGGTCACAGCTGGGCAAATGGGTTGTGTTGCACAAACATTGAACTTTAAATATCAAGTTCAAACTTTAAGTGCACACAGGTATCACAGTGCCATACTACATGTAGGCCTATGTACATGTAGGCCCATATATATAAAGGGCCTGCTCCTGCTTGCCGGGAAATTGTAGAATGTGTGTCAACTCTCATGCTTTTACACATACTGTATTTTTTCAATTACCTTAAAAAGCAATTTGATAATTAATGAAAAAGATTTAAGTGGAGCATTTTAGAGGTAAATAACTTAAAATAAGCAAATTTGAGCACGGCAAACATTATTTCTTACATACTGTACATGATACATTTATGACTATATCATGTATGACTGTATGACTTTAACAGTGGATGATCAATTTACTTTTTTTGAATAAGCTCTTCAATTATTAAACATATAAAAAGATAAAAGAGAGACAATTTACACCTTATCTAATGTACTAGAGTAACATAAATTATTTATACTTGATTGAATCAGACCAAACTGGCAATTATTGATGGATTGAACTCAACCGATTTCAATCCTTCTTAAAACATGCCCATCCGTATTTTTGGAAAGGTGTAATATCTCTTTTATCTTCAATTAAAGTTTAAACTATGATTTAATTATTCTATATAAAGCCGTTTAATGAAACGATAACTGTTTATAAAGGATGATGAAAACCACCATATGGCGGCCATCTTGAATGCAAATATTAACATGCCTAAAAATCTTTCCTCGCAATATATGTAAATATTTTCATACACATTAAATTACTAGCTAGTAAGAATATAATCCCGTGCTTTTGGGCTTATATCCTACACAAACGTTCTTTGATAGAACCTCTAAAATCGCTATACTTTCGCAATATTAAATATATGATAATTAGTGAGAGCTATAAACGTATATGATCGTCTTGGTATAAATATTTATAAGTCTTATAAATCTAGTATTCTCTGTATATAGGCAACATAATTATACTTACTTTAAAATCAAGCGACAATATCCTTAACAAAATCTTCTGTAAATAATATGTATGACTCCAGCAATAGCTAAGACAGAACGACGGAACACGCTTCAAACAGTAAAAATTTTACAGCGGGAAGAGACGATCAAAGACGAACACGCGTTCAAAGTTCAAACAGATATCACGTGTCACTATGATATATATATATATATATATATATATATATATATATATATATATATATATATATATATATATATATATATAATATATATATTATATATAATATATATATAATAAATATATTATATATATATATATATATATATATATATATATATATATATACAGTCACTGCTGAAAAGGTTGTCCATCGTATATACTGTAAAACGACCCTTTTTGTGTGGCTTCTTTTAGGCTCTTCTAACGTCCGGAATCGTCGGGTCGTTTGGGAGACAGCTCTTTACAATTACTCACAGAACGCACACATATATTTCATAACTCTTTATTCGTGCTTCGGTGCTTGATATGTGCTCTTCCCGTGCTCATGTATCAACTAACTGTTTTCTGCTTAATCATACTGTGCTATATCGCTACATGATATCCCTTTTCAATAACCCATTGTGCATTGTTCATTGTGCATATTACGTGTATCATGTTTCCTATATTACATATCTCCCTCCTTTAGGTGAAAAACCTCTTGGTTTTCATGGTAAACTAAATGAATATAACGATTGTTTTTCTCTTAACATTAATTATTAGAGTCAGTTTGTTCCCACGGGTGTGACGTAGATTTCTTTTTAAGTCCAGGTAGTTGTACTCATGTGTAACATCAGTCACTGTTCTGTTCATGGGTTGATCTCTCAGGCAGCTGCATGTCTTTCGGGATGACGTCATCGTCTCTTGCGAAGGCTTTTTCGTTCACCAAATGTCTTTTGTGGCAAGGACAGGCAACTACTCAAATATTCGCAATGGCACTCGAATTTTGACATGAACCAAAGAAGAACTTAGTCGTGTCATGGAACGGACAACAACAAAACATACAGAAACAATCAACATAAATAACATGCATGTACATCACATAGAAAAGCCTATTTATGTATTGTGTGTGCATGTAGGACATTAGGTACAAAGTACAAACAAGACTGACCCCATCGTGCTTCAAAACCCAATTATAACGTGCCCAGAGGGAAGGAGTTGATCTATTGAACTTAATCATTCGCTGGGGAAAACGGCAAACAGCATCATGAGAAATGAAGTTTTCGCCGAAATCGCATGAACATGCAGTCAACCGACATACTAGAGCATATTGAGTTATCCATCATTCAGCGAGTCTGTTTCGTTCGTATCGGTATGTAAAATGTCATGTTCGTCTACCCAAGAGTTATGTTTTGGGCTATACCCTTCCCATTTTACCAGATATTGTTTCTTACCCTTACGCGTGCGTTGTCTTACAATTTTCTCGATCTTGTATACATTGTCAGTCGCGGCTGACGTATCAGACGAAACAGTTTGCATTGCAGTGGGTTGTACTATGGCACTAGGTTGGGCAAAACTATCCTCAGGCAGTTCATCCGCAGGTATAGGAAGCTCGGCGGACACATCGTTGCTAGGAGCGTTCAGTGGGCGGAGATCGGGATTATGGAAGGGTTTCATGCGGTTTGCGTGTACAGTTACCGAGACAAGTCGATTGTCGCACGTTCTTAGTTTGAAATGGACAGGCGAACACTTTTCTACGATCCGAAATGGCCCATGCCAGTGATGCATGAGTTTTCGTGAGAGACCCTTTTTCGTTTTCGGGGTATATACCCAGACTCGATCACCAATAATGAACTTTGGTTCACGCGCCGAACGATCATAGACCTCTTTCATGTTTTGCCGGGCGCGTTGAATATTTTCGCGGGCTATGGCGTGAGCTTCTTCCAAAGTTTGTACAATACGCGCCCGATGTTCGTTGACGGAGTTTGACTTGTTGCATGGTGGGAGAAGACTGACATCGACAGGGAGTCTAGGTTCGCGGCCATACAGTAGATAAAACGGACTCTCGCCGGTTGTATCGTGAGGGCTAACGCGGTAACCAAACAGAACTGCTGGTATGTGTGAATCCCAATCTTTTTGGTCCTGGCTTACATACATGGAAATTGATTGACAAAGGGTATGGTTGAAACGTTCCACAATGCCATCCGTTTGGGGATGATAAGCTGTCGTGTTTACCTTCTTTGTATTGAGGAGGTCGCATACCGCACGGACCAAAGCAGAAAGGAAATTAGTGCCGCGGTCTGACAGGAGGGTACGTGGTGCACCATGACGCGCGAGAATGTTGTTGATCAGGAGTGATGCGATGGTATGAGCATCTATGTTCGGTACTGCGAAAGCTTCAGGCCACCGAGTCAAATACTCTGTGAATACGACAACATATCGATTTCCAGCATTAGAGACAGGGAAAGGTCCTAAACAATCTACGGCAACGCGATCAAATGCGTTTTCGACGGGGATTGGTAGGACAGGGGCTTTGTGCCGGTTGCGAGGTGACTTCTTCATAGCACAATCTACACAACTCTTACACCATCGCTCGATATCCCGATACATGTTACGCCAATAGTATCGTGTACAGATCTTCCCATATGTCTTGTGAGGTCCAAGGTGACCAGCGGTAATATCGTCATGGGCCCAGATCAAAATTTCGTGTTTTAGTGCCTCCGGAATGACTAATTGTGAGCAAATGTCATGCCTTCTACGTTTTCCGGGCGTCCAGAGACGAAAGAGTAAGCCGTTTTCATCCAGGTAAAATTTGTCGCCTTGTAATAGAAAGGAACGCGCGCGGTTTTGATTCGTGGGTAATTCGCTGGTCTCGAGATAGGCAATAAGATCGGCGAGTTCAGCGTCATCGTGTTGGAGTTTTCGAATCTGATCGATGGGCACCCCGGCGAAGTCGTATGCACTGAGTGTTGAAATCGTAGCGTAGGATCGCCTTGATAGTGCATCAGCATCCGAGTTGAGCTTGCCGGCTTTATAGACAATCGTGAAGTCGTATTGTTGGATAAGCAAAGCCCAACGCGCAAGTCGACCATTGGGATCTTTAATAGACATTAGCTAACGGAGGGCATGATGATCGGTGTAGATGGTAAACTTGCGATCGTAAAGGTAATTGCGGAATTTCTTGATGGCTTCAACGATGTCTAACGCTTCTTGCTCGGTGGTACTATAGTTGCGCTCGGCAGCATTCAGGTCACGACCACCGTATGCTATGGCACGGTTCAAACCAGCTTGGGTTTGGCAAAGAGCGTAACCAATGCCCGTGGAAGATGCGTCGGTATGTAATTCGAAAGGTAACGAAAAATCCGGATAGGCTAAAATAGGTGCTGAAATAAGCGATGATTTTAATTCATGAAATGCGTGATCACAAGCGGCAGTCCAATCAAAACGAACATTCTTATGGGTAAGTTGATTCAACGGTGAGGCTATTGTTGCAAAATTCTTTATGAATCGCCTGTAATAATTCGCTAACCCCAAAAAGCTGCGCACGTCGCGTGTGCTACGTGGGACGGGAAACTCTTTAATAGCGCGAATCTTATTTGGATCAGGTGTAATGCCGTCGCGTGACACGACGTGTCCAAGGTACTCCACACTAGAACACGCAAAAGAACACTTGCTGGGTTTAAGTCTAACGTTCGCCCTTCGAAGTCTGCTAAACACATCGCTTAAATTGGTCAGATGGTCCTCAAATGTTCGCGAAAAAATTATTATGTCATCTAAATACACAAGGCAAATTTGATAATGAAGACCACGGAGAATCGCATGCATTAAACGTTGAAATGTAGAGGGGGCATTTGCTAAACCAAACGGCATTTTCCGGAATTCGAACAAACCACTATGAGTAGCGAAAGCTGTTTTCGGTTTAGACTCGTCATCAACTTCAACTTGCCAATATCCCGAACGAAGATCCATGCAAGAGAAGTAACAAGTACCGTGCAGGCAGTCTAGGGTATCCTGGACGTGAGGAATTGGATGCGAATCCCGTCGCGTAACGCTATTTAATTTGCGATAGTCCACACAAAATCGTTCACTGCCGTCTTTTTTCTTAACGAGCACCACGGGTGCAGCCCAAGGGCTAACCGAAGGTTGTATTATGCCTTGATCGAGCATTTTCCCTACATGTTCATCAATACAATTACGCACTGTTGGTGAAACACGGTATGGTTGTTGCCGGATAGGTTGAGCATTACCTGTGTCGATGTGGTGTAGGACAAGGGAGGTGTGACCTAACTCATCGTCGGTAACTGCAAACACGTCACGATTTTCATGCAATAGTTGATTTAATTTAGTTCGTTGTTCCCCTGTAAGATCGGTGTGGCTAAGGTCGATGAAGGGTTGGAACGCTGAGGGCAATTATTTCAATGCAATTATTACGTATCTCAAAAGGAACGGCGATAGAGCATGCAACAGGGAATTCAGGAACAGGCTTGTCAGTATAATTGTCACTTCTGTTAGAAACGGAAAATACTAGTCCTTCCAGATCCGGATTAAAATTAATGTCGCGATCTTGTATTTCATTTCCTTTGTCTTCATATGGGGATAAGTCTACTTGGTCATCGCAAACTGGTACATCTATGGTACGATGCTCAGAAAAAAATGATTGTCTAACATCAATATCAACATGTTGAGGTACATTTACATATTGTGACTCGGTCACTTTCGAATTTTCGGCATTACCTTTCGTCAATGTATCACACTCTAGTATCGATTGGCTAGCTTGAAGATTTTCCTTGCATAAAACACTATCAGTTTCGTCTGCGTATAAACTAAAATCAATATCCCTAAGATCAGGGTGTATGGTTCCTATTTTTTTTTATGTACTGTGGGGCTTGGGGTTTCGGCATGTTTATTTTCTTCTATTCCCAAATTAACTAAAGTTGCAACCGGAATATCATTAGTTTCACGAGAAAAGTTATTATCATCATGGTGATCCGTTACGAGACATTTAATTTCATTAATCTTTTCTAAATACTTCGCCTCCCTATCGTCCCGGTATAGAGAAGCCGCAATTAGTTTCCCCCCTGCTGGCGAAATGGGTTGCCGGCTCTTTGTTGGGCGGCGAATGGCGGTGCATCGGGGCGTAAATTTACACTGGGCGGCTGCCTAGGGGGAAATCGGCGTGGCATGGAAGGGAATTGTTCCTCCGCACTTCTACAGTTGCGCGCAATGTGGCCCACCTTGTTGCATTTATTACATATGGGTATCCCATCTGTAGTGCGACGGTTGCGTGACGAAGGTACGCCTGTATTTGATGGCCTATTTGTGTGTGCTGAAAACCGTGTTTGACGCCGTACTTCATCCTGAACTAGTTTGGCTATGTCATTTGCATTATATAGCAGACCTACGTCTGATGCGTGTTGCCTGCGTTGTTGCTGGTAATGATTCATGTTGCCTATGTTGTTGAAATAATCCTGTCGACCAGGAGTGGTTTGCCTTGGGTACATGCTATATGCGGCCACATTCGGTGTTGTCGTATTTTGCTGGGCAATGGGTAGGGCTTCTAAGCTTTTCGCAACTGACTGGAGTTGTACTTCCAGTTTTTGCTGAGCAACATTTGGAGTGTTGATCGACACAGCCTCCTTTAGATTGGCCAAGTTTTCAGCTTCTGCTAAACTTTTTGGCTGTCCTAAAATTACATGGCTTTTATAGTTGGGGTGTAGACCTTGGATGAAGTGGTGCATCGCTTCCCCGTCGGTTAGATCTAAGCGTTTACATAAGCGCCTTATGTCGGAAGCATAATCAGCTAAAGCTTCTGTGTCGGCTTGTTTTCGAGCGGCTAATTGCTGTCGCCAAAGCCAGACGGATGCAGGATTGCTAAATTGGTCCTTTAGAGCTTTTACTAGATCCTGGTACGACTTAAACATTTCGGGCAAACTGGAGTACCACGAACTTGCATTGCCCTGGAGATAAAGCGGTATTGCTCGTAACTTTTGTTCATCGTTCCACCCACAGAACGTTGAAAATCGCTCAAAGTGGCTCACAAATGACAATATATCATCTGTGGTTCTCCCGCAAAAAGGTTTCGGATGCAATGCTGATCCTACTTGCAGGGAATTTTGCGAAATTAAGGTTGCCAGTTGGGCTTGTTGTTGCTGCTGTAATTTGACAAGGTCGGTGTGATGTCGAATGCCTAAGTCGTTTGTTTCAGTTAGTGTTCGCTGGTTAGCCTCAGTTGACCTTACCGATTTCTCAATGGCCGTTAGCAAGTCGGATAACTTTTCCGCAACCTCGGGCGAAGTCATGTCTGACTGATTGACCGAATTCCCCAACGAACAATTAAACTCAAGCTCGACAGCAACACGACTGTAACTACGAGTGGTGGGTCGGTCCGGATGAGACACAATGAAAAAATTTTTATAATTTCGGTTTTAAAAAGCGCAATCGGTTTGTCTACAACTAGACGCAATACGAAACACAACAAAACACATGAACGCACGACATGAACGTTTAAATACAACACATAAACACTGTTTTAGCAACAAATTGGAAACATATGAGAGGTAGAAAGTTTGGACTGACACGACATGTGGTTCTTTGTCTTTTCAAGCAAACACGCGAATAAAAACGAGCAAATTGTCGTACCTCTGCCAAAGAATAATTTGCGTCGACCGCGTCGAGTGCGCCACTTGCCACGGCGGTTGGTTGTCTTGTCAGTGGATCGCCAGCGCTTCGATTCCGACCACTTCTCTCGGTTTGCTTCAGGCTTCACCAGATTATCGGCGCATCCGCCCGCAATCTCCACCAATGTAAAACGACCCTTTTTGTGTGGCTTCTTTTAGGCTTTTCTAACGTCCGGGATCGTCGGGTCGTTTGGGGAGACAGCTCTTTACAATTACTCACAGAACGCACACATATATTTCATAACTCTTTATTCGTGCTTCGGTGCTTGATATGTGCTCTTCCCGTGCTCATGTATCAACTAACTGTTTCTGCTTAATCATACTGTGCTATATCGCTACATGATATCCCTTTTCAATAACCCATTGTGCATTGTTCATTGTGCATATTACGTGTATCATGTTTCCTATATTACAATACCATTATATGTATCACGTGACTAATTGGTATGCATCAACACGCCTGTGTTTTGTCGGGTAGTTTGCGTGTTTACTCTGGTGCATAACAAAGTGCACATAATATCACTGTGTGACTGTGTCACACGGCGATCTGTTTCACAAGAGCAATTCAAATCAATGGGCAGACGACGAATAACATAATGCAGCCAGCTATAAGACGATAGTGCAGTACATGAACGAAGATGCCCTATTACTGAACTGCAAACTTTGCACGAACTTAAACAACCAGTATATCAGTACCCACAACCCAATTTAATGCCATCAACCATTGTTGTTATCATGCATTGAAAATCATTACTAGGAGGCAGATACTTGGCTATTGCAGTGATTTCCGTATTATTGCAGTTACGGGCGCACTTTGTTATGGACCAGAGTAAACACTCAAACTACCCGACAAAACACACGCGTGTTGATGCATACCAATTAGTCACGTCATACATATAATGGTATATACGATGGACAACCTTTTCAGCAGTGACTGTAAAGGTTGTCCATATATATGTATATATATTCGAAAATGGCAACGTTGTATCTACGTTATTTTTTGAAGGTTTATGAATACGTTTTGCTTTGACGTCGTCTCGATGTTAACAAAGGACGTTGCGCAAACGTTAAATAAATACCTGTGTCACACGTCCAAGTTCTACATCGCTACAACGTTATTAAACACGTATAGTAATATCGCGACGGGAAAACAACGTCGTGGGAATGTCGTGGTTTAGTTAGGTCTGACCTGACATTCCCACAACCTTCTGCTAACGTTGGGATTACGTTGTGTGTTAGCTAGCTTGGTCGTTAACAAATTGTTTCGAGTGATTAACCGTTAAATGTGAATAACCGTGTTTCTCAATGTTAGTGTACGATTTCCAACAATCGGATATGATGATCGATCCAGGTTTAATCCACCTTTTTATAAGTGGTATCAAGGTTTTCTCACTTCGATCTTCCACAGCAAACATAAAACTGTTTCTGGAATGCTCTTCAATCCCGCCAAATACCCACTGACCTTCCACGATATGGCCGCGATGGTATTTTCTTTTCCCAACTTTTGACTCGTCAATTTGCACTCTAATGTCCTGTCCTCCTATCGGTTGGTTGTTCTTCAAAATTGTAACTTCGCATACCTCCCTACAAAAGTTAGACCAATCGACTATAGTGGCTGATCCTAACCTTAATTGTTTGCTGATCTGATTTTCAGTCAAATCAGTACACCACCAATAAGTTAACTTTATGATCTCTGGAATCGTCAGGTTGCTCTTTTCAAACCAAGATTCTTCTCTTACACTGCGCTCAATTTTGTGCCGTTTTTTAGCTGTTTGCTTTCTACATTCCCACTTGTATCCGTCAGAGCGATCATATGTTTTTGTCCACTTCATTTCCTTATCACAAACTGGGCAGTATCTGCATGATGAAATAAGCTTTTAATCTTTTAACCATTCGAGGGTGTGCTCTGTGTTACAAAGGTATTGCTGTAGTAATTCGTCATAAGTCAAATTGTGAGTAGTGTTACATTTTCCCGATGCTCTGTCATAACTTGGTGGTATTTGTTCGCATTGGGTACCTTGACTTTTAACTTCGATTGTTTTGTGAATAGCTTGGATCCCAATTGTTCGCTTTCTTTTTACGCTGTACATCAAACTGTGAGTATGGGAATTTGTTTTGCTTGTTATGTGGTTGCATCTGAATTTTGTCGTTTAAACACAGCCTAACATATATAGAGGCATCAGATGGTGAACATTTACGGATTTTACGGTACAGGTATGTAGACTGAAAAC
>NW_021163491.1:0-49980 GCF_004324835.1 Dendronephthya gigantea
CGATTTTAGCTATTTTTATATTTAAAATATTGATACCGTACAACGTTTCACTTTATTTTTATTCTTTTATACACTAGTGATCTCAATAGCTACGCAAACCAAACATTCCTATTGCATGTGCTTCTTCATATCACAGGGCAGTAAACATTATTTATTAGCTGTCTATAAAGCCACTTGATTCAATGAAAAACAATATCACGATAAGTTTGCGCCATTATAAACCCAGCTGGGCTACAGGCATTGCGCACTCACTCTCATCTCACTTTTATTTGAACCTTATTAGTTGCTGCTAAGCGGACACCGACCTTCTCAGTGCTATCTATAGTTGAGTTGTTATGATGATGCCCGGAGATAGAGTTGGAACTTAGTAATGATAGGCGGAGAACACGTATGAAGAAGAAATGGTTATTACTCGGTCTCTCTGGCTCACCAAAAAGTTAAGGAAAATTGTAGCAAAATTTTTTTATAGGTTGTGTGTATACTAAAATTTTAAGCAGGGTGTATAATAAAATAGCTTAAAAGTGTTTATAGCTGCAAAACAACAGGAAAGTTACTCTTCAGCATTGAGTGTCGCACTCAGACTATGCAGACAGACATCTTTGGACGAAAGGAAATATGGGCACACATATCTTCTGGACGCTTCAATCTAGGAGTAAAATGGGGAATATATCTTTCTCCCCATGTATGCGATTTACATGCAATAGCAGCTGAAAAGCACTTTTGGTTTTATATTTTAAATATCGCTATCGTATACCACTTTTCATTTTTATTCGTTTACACTCTCAATAGAAACGCGAATTGTGCATTGTTATTGTATGATTTGATCGTCGGTAGTGTACGTAGCAGCTTCAATAAGGTTGTTTCCTATTGGCTCAGACTCTAACCAGGGTAGCAAAGGCAGCGAACCAATAAACTTCGAAGAAACCCCCGGCTTAATATTACTAATATTAAAATTATCATTTCATTCGTCATCGTTGGCGTTTTTAATATGATATGTAAATTTTCATTCAAGGGAGCAGAAATACTGCATGTCATTTTGAAGAATATGTTTGAAATAATATAGCGTGGTATGAATATGAGCGAGATATTACTGATCTTAGAAATGAAGTTTATGTACGTATGCAATCGATATGTCAGTTAATTATATTTAAAATATTAGCAATAACCTAGTTATCCAATCAGGAGAGACCTTGTTGGAGCTGCTACACCACCCCTGATCGTAGGGCAATAAAGGTTGTTTGTAGATTGTAGTACGATTTTTCACTTTTCAGCATTATTTTATAAAGCCACGTTATTCCGCGATGTCGTTAATATCGACTCTGTTCGTGTTTCTTGTCTAACATGAGTTTAAGGTTCCTTCTTAGCTACAATATTAAAAATATGGAATGCCCGTGATCTAGATTTAAATTTAGATGTAAGTTTCGGATATCATAAAAGGTGTTTGTATATTGATATGAAATTGGTTTTCGCTATATTTTGTTTCATGTGACGTCATAATTCCAGTGGGGGCCACGCATGGACAAAGCATTTCATTATCTTTCTGTATTTAAAATAAATTCCCGGATCGCGTTAAATGAAAAACCTAAAGTTTAAGAAACTTCTGTTAATTGGTGCACTACAAGATATCCCATATATCTATTAAAAGTGAGGTTATAAAGAATAGAGATCCTACATAGAGGTCCCTGTAACAATGGGGGATTTCGTTGAAGACCAATCAGCAGGTTTCTTTAAATATTCGGTAACGGGATCAAAATGCGTAAATTTATGCTACTTCAGGTAAAAAGGATAAAATATTAAAAATTCTGTACATGAAGTATTTAAAATTTAGATCAATTCGTTTGATTTGCTGTGCCTGCAGGAAAAAACGCAAACAAATATGTCTATTAGTTTCAAACCAAATTCCACCTCTTTTCCACCTGTGAAACCATTCACACAGTTCACTGCAACGAAAGTCGTTATCAAAACTCAGTCATTTACACGCAAAATAACTTCTGAGTGTTATGAAATATTGGGGGAACCCAAAATTCGTAGTCGGCAGGATTTGAACCTGCGCGGGAATATCCCAACAGATTTCTAGTCTGTCGCCTTAACCACTCAGCCACGACTACATATTTACCTGATGGGTGGCTTCTTTGGCATTCGTATTGGAACTTACCTGGTTATTAAGTCTTGGGCACAGGTGGAAGATCAGTTTATCATATTTTAGTAGGAAATGCTCAGATTCCTTCATTATCGACGTTAAGTTGTTATTTGAAATAATCTCTAAGGTATTTAATGCTTTTTCTTGCTTTCAAATTAGAATTTAAATGAAATGAGCTTAGCTAGCTGCAGAAGAAAGTTTATTATACACTAGATCCTGGTTTAAGTTAAGTGCAAAATTGTCAAGAGCCGCTTCAGAGATTCGAACTAGATATAATTACATTGATGCAAAATCCTCAAACTATATTTTTATATTGCTGTTAATTCCATTAAGTTGCGTGAGAGAGGGCAAAAAATGTTCGACAGTATAATATTTAGAACCCAAAACCTATTGAAGCGGAAGGGGACAACAAGGAATGCACGGGAATCGAACCCGTGACTTTTCGCACCCGATGCGAAAATCATACCTCCAGACCAGCAAGCCACGCATGGACACAGTATTTCATTATCTTTCTGTATTTAAGATAAATTCCGGCATCGCGTTAAATGAAAAACTATAAAGTTTAAGAAACTTCTGTTAATTGGTGCACTTTAAAATATCCCATGCATATATCTATTAAAAGTGAGGTTATAAAGAATAGAGAGCTGTATCAGCTGGTTCACATTGCTGATATAATTACATTGATGCAAAATCCTCAAACTTTATTTTTATATGGCTGTTAATTCCATTAATTGTCAATAATTGATCACATGCTTCTGGACGCTCGATCCGATCTGGGTAAATTGTGAGCATATATGTAGCCTCCCTGATCATCTCTCTACTTGCAGTGAACGGAAAGATGCGATTTACATAAGCAGCTAAATAAGCGATTCTAGTTTTGTATAAAAAAATTGAATATTGATAACTTAAAACTTTTCTTTTTCTTTTTCTTTTTTTATACTCTAGTAATCTCAATTGTTACGTTTCATACTTTTCATTCTTATTGTGAATCAGATCATAGACGTGGAGTAAAGGTAGTTTTTTATAGTAGGCGTTATTAGCTGTCTATATAAAATCCACGCTTGATTCCATGTCTTTAATATCGAGTCTATTTATAAATCAGTATTAATTTGTGCACGCGTTTGTAGACGGAGTTTTCATAAATACTTCGTTTACTACCTCTCTCTCTGGATTCAACTGAAACGGTGTCGGAATGCACGCTTCGAATATCATGAAAGGTTATTGTATATTGATATAAAATTTGGTTTTCGCTAGCATAGCACAGCATTCCATTGCTTTTCTGCAAAGTTCTTATGCATAAAGATTCTATACATGTATTGGTGTAACTTCCATGTTGTTTACAGTAACTATTGACTACAATAGATCAGAAAACTCTCGACGACGCTTCGACCTAGAAAATTAACAGCAATTAACTGAGACTCGTGCAATTTACAACCCCAATTTTAACAGTCTTTATTTGATATATAAGTATATAAGACATCACCTTCCCCGGTATCACCAATTTTCATTTGCACAACTCTAAGGTCAGTGTTGTTAGTAGCAACGCTACCAAGATAATTATATACTATAAAAAAACCCGAAAGCGTACGTCTATTGACGCTGTCAGCAGAAAAATATTTCGGTCATTAAAACGGCAGGAAAAGATTTTCGCAGATGTTCGCAAAAAATAAATAGTCTATTGTTCCCTCTTTGTTGAGCTTTCAATGCTACATGGGAAAGAGGAGTAAGTACAGTTTCACACTGTATACAGTTTCCTTGCTACTACGGGCCGCAGAACTGGACTACATTTCTTGTGATCATCCTGTCTTTTAAGCAAAGCGTATAAGTACAAGTTAACTTTTTACGCATCGTTTCTAGTTTGGTGAACTGGTTTTAACAATCTTATGTAGATCCTTAGCATTATCAATCTGCGATATTTTAATGTTTTACAACAAGTCTAGTCCTTTCCGACTGTCCAGTCGTAGGCCTTTCAGATCACCTGATTCATACCCGAAGATCATCTCATCCTTCGTTGAATCACGCCTAGCCCAGCTGAGGTAAAGTGGTAAACATCCCCTAGAGCCCTAGAGCCGGTTTTCCACTAGCGATATTTTTTGCGCGAAGCGAGTTTACTCCTTTGTATTTGAGCAATTTGTTCCAGATGGGTGCGGTTAAGAGCTCTGGAACAAAAGTAAAATATCGATTCGCGCAAAAAATATCGCTAGTGGAAAACCGGTTTAAGAATATGGTTGTGAAATTTTCATAAAATTTAAAAAATACCGAGGCTGGTGAATATATATGAATTTTACTGGAAATTTTTCTAAATCTAAACAAAGTTTGTTGTTATATGAAAGCGAAAATTCTATTCTACAGAGAGACTTCTAATCATTCGTCATTATTTGCACCACCCGGGATTATTTTCAATCAGGTATAAACTAACTTCACATTAATATAGCTATTCAGTATAACTATGTCAACTAAAATTTTAATGAAATAAATGATTATTATCCCCCAAAAAATTTCCTGCAAATTCCTTTCATCTGTTTAATCATCCTGTAAAACAAAGACAAAACAATAGATCATGTATAAACATGCTTTAATAGACCTTTCTAATAATGACGTCAAACGCGGAAAGTCTGACGACACACGGAATTTGATTGGCTCCACAAAACTATCGAGCTAATCAAACTTCGTGTAAGATCAGACTTTCCGCGTTTGACGTCATTATGAAAAAGGTCGATTAATTCTTTTTGAAATTCGTTATACGATAGTAACGATACTGGCCGCGATAGTATAATTTTATATTAATATGAGGACGAGGGGCGTCAATTAAATTATGTTTTTTTCAATTAAGTCATTCCAATTTCTTGTCATTCAGGAATTTCACAAATCAGCGACGTGCGTAATCCTAACCTGATCTTGGAATCTGATTGGCAGTAGCAGCCTGTGGCATTCAGGATATCTCGATATGGTGTAGGAATTCTTATTTCAGTTATTTGTTTTGTTTTCCCGAGGATTTATTTTAAAATATGCACTAAATGATTACCACTATAAGTGATTCAAGTGATTTTAGTAAATTAAACTGATGAATGATGTTTTTGATTGTTTTTCTGTCACTGCTGCTAAATACGAACAAATGTGATTTTATTGGTAAAAAGTAAATACGTTATTTAACGTTTTGCTTGAACGAAATAGAAAATTATTTTCTCGAGGTCTAAAAATGCAGAAGTTAAGCTATTCTATTATGCTAATATTTTGGTGTTCATTGACTGTGAAAACAATGAATTTCTGAATATATCAATAAATATTTAACAATTAGTCGCTGAAGGCCAGGTGATTAAACGCCTATATTCACTGAGCCGATGGCGAAGTAAATTAAGGCTTTTATTATATGTGTATAGAGATTTATGTACAGTAGAATGAAATAAAAATCGTATTTTACTGTGTAAATTAATTTCATGCAATTTGATTGGACGTACGATGTTTATCACTTGTGAAAAAATGCCATACACAGCTTTTGATTGGACGTACGATATTCTTCGTCCGATTTTTTCGTACGATATTCTTCGGACGTACGATATTCTTTTGATCGGACGTACGATATGGCGTCGAAATATAGGAGTGAGATTCAAAACATAATTCTCATATTCAAGATAATTTCACATTCAGCACATTCTCAAATCTTTCGGAAAAAATATATAACTGCTTTTGAACAAAATTACAAAGAAACTGAACGGTAATAAATATGTTTTGATGCATAAAATTTCAATTTTTTTGCTCGCTGTGTTTTTTTTATATTTAAAGCGTGTCATTGTCAAATTGATCTCTATACACATTTAATAAACAAATTACTTCATGGTTGACTCGTTTGTACGATTTTTATTATGAACTCGTTGTAAAAGATCGCAAACTTACTCGTTCGTTTTGGGATTCTTCACGTAACAACTCGTGCAAAAAAACATAAAAAAACATACGCACTCGCCAACCATGAAGTAATCTCTATATATAGTCACCGAGCCTTAACTTTCTTAGTATAAATTTCGAGGATATTTGAATTATGTTGTCCGGTTTCCAAGTTTTAAGTGGCGGATCAAGGTGTATAGGCTGAGCCTTTAAATTCAAAATACTTCGTTAGCAACGCTATTGGTTTTAAACTTCTAAAGAATATTTTTAAATAAAAATCAACCAATGTGATTGCAAGTTCGAGATGTAGTAATTTACTCAGCCTTCACCCTGGATCCACCACTGCAAGTTTGGAGTAGTTCTATAAAGTGCCAACAGTGAATCTGCCAACAGTAAATGTATGATTTTTGTCGTTTATTCGAGATTTTTAGAGCATATATATAAGTACGTCACAGTTCACCTTTGATAATAAGCACTATCAGAGAACGGACACGGTTCTTTGGCGTTGGTTGAAGACGAATCACAGACTGTCCATTTATCTTGACCGTTCGGTTTGTATTACCATCGACTGCACTCAAGATCAACGTCTTTTTTGTCTTCCACTTTTTAGTCATGAGCGCTCTTCTTGTTGGTTTCAGATCAAATTTCTCCAGCTTGTCAGACACATTTGCAGTGACAGATACATCGCCAGGATAAATATTTACGAGCAAAAACAACAGAAAGAATTTATTTTCGTCTACAATGAGAGAAAAAGAAAGTGATGAGTCGCTTATAAAAGAGATTCTAGTATGCATTATTTTCTTGATTCTTAATCAGCGATTAGTTGACAAGTTAATGATTTTTGTGGAAGTAGCATAAGTCTAACAGAAAAAGTTAAAGGATTTCAATTTTAGCCCCCATGAAATCTAAACCACATTATAATTATTGTAATGCTATTTTCAAGCGGAGTAAAGATGGCTAAGGATGAAATGTATGTTACGGCTGTAATTCCAATTACCACAACTAGGTACAATTACGATATCTGCTATCATGATTTACTTGTTCACCTTCACACTGGCTTTGATCAATGGCACCATGGTCAGCAGTTACAAATCCTTCAGGGCACTTGTTGCAAGATATTTGACCCGGAATTGATTGATACAATCCACGAGGACAATTACTGCATGTTGCAACGCCATTTATCCTTGTCCCATAAGATCCAGGTGGACAGTCGGCTATGAAAAATTTTGTTCCAAGATTAAATTATAGGACATTTAGTCTTATGCTCTACTGATGCTAGACTTTTGAAAAGCTCTTTTGAACTATACGTATAAAGATGTTAACTTACCGCATTTGTAATCATTTTCAACGAGGAACTGGCCCTTTGGACAAAACAAAGACATTCCTATTATCCCCAGAGAATTTTTCGGGGAGAAAAAACTGGAATTATCCAATGAGAATGAAATATCGCCAGCATTGGTATAATTTCCTAGTTTACCGATCTGTCCTTTAAGCCTGGAAGTTGAGCTGACGATTTTTTTAATCTGTTGTGGTGGTGCAATGTGTTCTGCGCTTGAGGTAACGTTATCACCAATTATGCTAAATGTCCAATCACACGTATCTGTGCGACCAAATTCGTCTTCACGGTGCAAAATATGTCTACAACTTGTTGGAATTAGGTCTTTAATAATTTTTTCAGGCAGCAGAGTTTTATTAGGGGTTGCCAAACGAAAAGCGAGTGCCTTAGCCAGTGCATCTTTATATAAAATTGAAAAATTGTTCGAAGACTCAGATATGATTGTCAATGAGAGCTTAGCAATTGGTACTGGAAGACTGTACTTCAACACTTTGACAAAACTCTTCTGCGTAATGGCGTTGCCGAATGGATTTGAGACGTTGCAAAAGTACCATCCTTCATGAAAGGATTTTACTGGAGCAAAACTTAAATGAGAAAATGTTTCATTTGGTAATGGCACGAAAGAACCGGACTTCGACTGACTAAACCACCATTGATAAGAGATGTTGCGGGAATCCATTTTCGCCTCACAAATGAGTGTGCCATATCCGGATAGAATAACGTTGAGACGACGGACAGGATAACGAACAATCAACGGCGGAGCACCAATAACAACCACCGTGGGGATTGAAGATGCCTTCGCTACGTGATTCGAAACATCACAAGAATAATTCCCAGAATTTAATGGACTCACATTCTTTATTCGCAATATATTTGCAGTTTGATGTTTTAAATTTTCACCGTTAAGCTGCCATTGGTAAGCGAGAGAATCTCCAGTAGCATTGCACGTTAAAACAAGTGTCTTATTCATACTTAGCTGGATAAATGGCGTTGGATGTTTTGTTATATTTGGCGATCGTGCGCAAACGTCTTCTTCACCAGTCATGTTTTTCAAGGTCTGCAAAATATCCCATGACATTAGCACTGCATCACTGACACTCACATTCGATTGTCGCGTCAAGTTGTTATACATTTCCTCGACATTTCTTATTTCTCGTCGTAGTTTTTCCGATTCAGGCCTGTTTGTGTCCGAAACAAGTTCCAATAAACTGTCTATGGTATATTTCAGACAATCATTAAAACCACTGCACTCGTCAGATAATTCTTTAAAAATGTTTTCCATCGTTACCAGCCAATTCTTAAAGAGCAAAGTAGAGCTGAGATGGACAACATCAAACTCGTTCTTGAGAGCTTCCTGTTGAAAATGTTTTGCCACAGATAGTTCTGGATCATTTGCAAGCACGTTCGAGTAGGAATTGTAGTTTACTACGAGGCCTAGTTCCGACGCTTTCGTATGGTTTACTTTAAAATTTTCAAAAATAGCAGTGTCGTTTATAAAAAAATCCCTTTCTCTTTGCCTTTCCTCTTCAAGAAGTTGCTGATTCTCATAGGACAAATTATAAAGAGACATCGCAGCTTGATACAAGGTTTGCTTGTGGTTTCGAAACTCTGAACATAATCGGTGAAAAGTTTGCAATGTGAAGAATTTCGAGTCATTTGTCGAATTTGCAGTATCCGTTGAGCGTTTCATCCTCGACACACGAGTCACATCTCCAAAATACACACCTAGAATCTCCTTCGCAATGCTCCGCAAAGATCGGTTGAAGTTTGTAAAATCCAGCACAGTGGACACTTGTTTCTCTTGGTTTCCATCAAGAGTCACCTTAATATTTAGTGGAAGCAAGGTAGTATTGCGTCCAGGAATTACTTTCACTGAAAATTTGATTTCCTCTATCCTAATACGCAGTTCCCCAAATTTGTTGACAAGATTTCTCAACATCATTGGCTTTTCCAAAATTTTCAATGTCTTTTTTCGATTTTCCACTGTGACATTGAAAGCTTTCTCGAGGCTACGCACGGCGTCCTGGTATGCTTTCATAACACGTGACGCTGAACGAACTTTATTAAACAATATTTCTCTCTTCATTTTCCAGTAGGATAGATTTTTTCTTGCATCGTCCAAGTTTCCCAGAATTTTCGCGACATTTGTTTTGACCTTCGAAATCTTTTCAAGAGCCTTATTTCTAGCCGTTTCACAAAACTTATTTTCAGTTATGCAAGTGCGATTGACCTCAAACGATGCACAGGATACGGTAGAGCAGCATGATTTTTTTACGCTACTTTTAACGTACCGTTTTTCACAAGACGATTCGCAATCGTAAGGCGAAAGAACGAACTTGAACTCGTAAACTTCCTTAATGCAGAGCTCGTATACGATTTTACATTTCCAGTAACCACGTCGTCTGCTCACAAATAACAATGTAGGACTGTACGAACTTACAGTAAAACCTGTCATGGTAGACTGGTAGTTCGGGTAAATCGTGCGGTACTTCCACGAACCATTAAGGAAACTGAGGGAGGCAGTCGTAGAGACGTGCCAGAGATAGCTCCGATTAAATGAAGTAAATACATAAATGGAGACTGAAAAACCCACTTGCAATATTGTTTTGGGGAGGTTGTGATCCTCCGAGATTCAAATTCCAGTCTCAGCTCCCTATAATGACACGTTGCAGGACACATCCCCATCTTTTCAGCAAATACATATTTCCAACAAATTTCACAACTCTTTCCTTTCCGACATACTTTAGGACACTGTTTTAACTCGCATAGCTCGTTTAACTCCTGCTTTAGCCGCTGGATTTCTTCAGAGTAGTCCCCGGTTAGCTGGAGGAGGTCGTCTAAACGCTTTTTAGCCAAATCCAAGCTTTCATTTACTCTTCTAAACTCCTTCGTCATTTCCACCATCTTCATAACGGAGTGTTCTCGAAGGCCCTGAGCATCATTAAGACGAAATTTCGCTTGTTGTTCAGTTCGCAGAGAAAGATCAAGTCTGGCTTCTAGTTTTCGTAAAAGTTCAGTGCTATATATTTTGAGTTCTTTCTCTAAAATACTGTCAATATTATCATCCGTTTCCCTTAATTTAAAAACTCCTGCAGCTGTGAACCGTTGGTCTTGCCACTCCGTCAACTGTGACTTAAATACGGCAGACGCATCGAACCATCCATGTATTTTGCCTCTAGTACGAAAACGTAGGCCATCATGCGAGATATTCACATTTACACGTCTTTTAAAACCAAGAACGCCCACTCTGGCCGAAAATGAACCCCCAGAAGCAGAAGCTGTTTTCTGTCCAATGTGTAGGTTAACAACTGGATCAGAATCAATTTCAAACATCCCAAGTTTCTTTTGCATTCTGTCTGCATGCCAATAACTTCCACTTAATTCAGCGACAACATCAGATCGCGTACCTTTCGCTGTGTTGATTGAGCAGCGTTTGTTTTTAATCCGCAAGTTTATATTCAAATTGTCGAATCGAAGAGCGCCAAACTTGAGATTGCCATAAAATCTCAAGAAGACGCCACTACTTTTCTCACGATAACGGGAGCCAATACTTTGTTTTTTGGTGTACAATAATGTGCTCAGGAAACATGACATGTCCTTAGTCTGATCAAGTTCAACAAATTTGTTTAGTTCTGTGTTAACAAATGGATCTTTTTTCAGAATCTTTGATAGGAATAGTCCGTTGGAATTATTTTTCTTTACACGAAAACAACTTTCGTGATCCTCCCCTGGAAAGACAATTAAATAACAGTCACCCTTGTGCAGATTCGATAAAAAACCGTATTTGCTGACCTTGCACCATAAAATTTAAATTTAGCGATAAAGCGTAGTATGGGTTAGGCACTGCCCTCAAAATAAATTAACTACATTGTGTAACCTGTATATTTAATATTTTACAATTTGTGATATTGTCACCCAGATACAACCAAATAAAATCCTGTATATAACTAGCTAATTAATACCCCAAAAATATTTCTCGTTTGATGTAGCTAAAGAAAACACCAAGATGGTATAGAAACAGGATAATTAATAAATATATTTATAAAATATTGGTACATACATTATTATACAAAACTTTACCTCCGAATGTTGCATTACTCCTTGTTTGCGGCATATCAAGAGACAACTTTATAAACTTGCCATGTACTTCGAATTCCAAGGTCAATATAATATTGCCATTGAGCTCGACCACCCACTTTTCATCTAATGGGAATTCCGGGATCTATAAAGAAATCGCATTGTAATATAATACTGTTTCTTTGAATTTTTGAACATAAGGCCGTTTAATTCATTACCGGTAATAGTAATACGTGTTAGGATTGTGGCATTTCACACCAAGCAGACAGAAAATATACGAATCAACAAAACTGTCGTTTTTGGGATACTTTGATCAAAGAATTCGGGGTTCTTTACTTCGATATTACAATGATTAGCGTTTTGAGACTATAATATAGACACACTTACTCGCGTTATAGCTGATCCGGAATTGCAATCTCACAAACAATTCTTTGCATGCGATATGCTGGTTCTAGTGCCTCACATGTAGTTTTAAGTGTAGTGTTTTTGTTAGCTAATCATGCATGGTTACAGATTGAGCAAACACAATGGATTCAGTATAGCTTTTGAAATAATGAAAATGAAATTTATAAAAATGTCTCAATAGCTCAGAGGGTTTTCAAAAAAATTTTTTCACAAAATAAAAAACAAGCTGCTACTCACCGTGTCCAAGTTGTCCACGTTAGCTAAAACTGTGCCTTGAAAATCAACACGAGATGTTACGGACTTGGATATGGTCAAGTTCTTAGTCAATTTTGCAACCATAGTCAAGCCTTTTTTGCCAGGGGACATTCCAATCTGTAGAGAGAAAATTTTGAAATTCCAACCAGAATCACGTAGCTTTTTCATTACTGAGAGTTGGTTAATCACATCCAAATTGCGTGGAGACGGTTGCAATATTACGTTATTAGGAGGTCGGCCACAAAGCTCTATGGCTAGAGGGAAACGAGCGTTACGATCATTTAATCCAAACGAAACACGATCGCCATTAACAACCAGATCGATGTCAGGTGAGAGTAGCAAAGAGAAGAAAGTATCATCAGACAACGGTTGTCCCTCGATGAATTCTTCACGGAGACGTCTTCCAGTTAGGTAGAACGCGTGAAGGTCGGTCTCCACTAATGATGTTGAGGAATGATTTCCACGTATTTTGATATCAAGCCACTTGGGAAGACTGCGACGAAAGACTTTCAAAAATGACTTGGTTAAAATACGGTGCTGTACTAGTTCTTTCAAGGAATGTTCTACTGTGGGATTAGCAGCACAATCCTTATCCAAACTCGAAGGATTCTTCGGAATAAAACTATAACCCGTCAAAGAATAAGGTATTTCCAAATTGCCATTACTCAAACTTACTTGACCCTCTGTTGTTGCTGGAAAGCCCACAAGCAAGGTAAGCCAAGATGACGTTGAATATGCACTAATTGTTACATTTGAGTGAGGACACTTGTCAATTTCTAGTTTGTGGCAACCAGATGGAAATTCCATGTTATCGTATGCTGTGAAAACTTCGGGATCCGTTTTCTTGACAGTTTCGACAAATAACGCGTTCGGCTGCGGAATCTCATACCCGGCTGCACTAGGACCTGATAAATAGTAACGCACGTAGTGGAGACCAGGATATCGAACTATCATTGTTAGTGACTGTGTCGTGTTAGAATTTTGCTGGAAACGTAAATAATTAGGATTGAACTCAACCCCAAACCCCTGAGGAGTGAGGATGACGTAATTGTCTGGTGGTGAAGATCGAAATTCGAGCGACTCAACTGGTATACCTGCGACTAATGTTGGATAATCAGGTATATCTATGACACCAATTTCGCAATTTGTTCCTTCGTATCCTGTTTTCGAGCAATTACAAGAGAACTGACGGGGATTTAAGGTAGTACATTTTCCTCCATGTTTACAAGGATTGGGTTCACACACTTTAATTTCTAGAAAATCACAATCACAGAATCAAAACTAGTTCCAAAGATGCACAGCTTTGATTTTAGCAATTATATCGTCGGAGAAGTGTATATTCACAAACGATTTCCAGAAGGTGGTTTCCGTTCAAATGAAAAAATATCCTTACTTCTTACCTTCACATGTTATTTGTGAGGGCTCCCATTTACCTTCCACTGTACAAGCTAGTTTAGAAGTATCGTTAATATAGAAACCATTGTTGCAGCCCCCGCGACATTCCGAGTTAAATCGAGTGTTGCACGGAGAATAAATGAATCCGTCCTTCGGTTCTCTGGGTGCCGGGCAGTGGATAGCTGGAATAGAAAGTGCAATATTTGTTTTATTAAAATATTCTGTAAAAATTATGTACCGAATTTATAACATTCCTTGCGGAATATGTGAATGAATGTTTTTGTGCAAACAAAAAGATGTACCATCTTCCTTGAAAGGTACAAGATATTTCGCCTTTTCTATGCATGGCGCCAACTTAAGAGATGCATTTTTTTCCTTTAAACAGTTATCAGAAGCTAAATTAAAGCCTTATTATTCCACACATTTCAACGCAATGCTAATTAGGTAGTACATATGTATATCTGGTGTCAGGAACATGGGCGATAGTATTTTGCTGGCAAGTTATGTAAAACGTCCTAATTAAATAGCTCAACTAATGTGAAGCAAAATTTAAAGATTATAGTTGCAAAGATTATTAAGCCTTACAGCATTGTGGAAGATTGGTTATGGGTAAGTGGGTTGTAATTTTTTTTTTCATGCATCATTCTATGGTAACTTACACCGCGCCCGTTTTGCTACACTAGATTTATAAAGCGCGTAGAAAAATATATAGAAGAAATATATCAATCATGCATTTACCTTTGCATTTCATCTCTTTTCCACTCCAAAGTTTTGAGGCAGTACATCTTCGTGTATGTGAACCAACTTCTTTATAGCCAATAGAGCACGAAAATGAACATGTATGATCCGTTGTATAACCTGAGCAGTTCTTCTTACCATTCACTGGCGTGTAAATAGGTATACATGGTTTACCTGGTATGCAAATAAAGATTTAAGTCGTCTTGTGGATACACTTAGTGATATAATAAAATTATGATAAATATTCACGCCTGAAATGTGTTTTGATCAGTGAACTAAAATAAGACTGGGACGTTAGCTCTGTGAAAAGTTTGAAGTCAAAAAGTCAAAAAGTTTCGTAGGTAAAATGGCGGTAATTATGATTTTACCTTTGAAATTTCCGCACCGGGGGCCTGGATCATACCTACAAGAATGGCTTCATGATCCGCCATCTTGGCTTCACTCATCAAAAGCTAGCGTTCCAGTCTTATTTGACCTCACTGGTTTTGATTTGTAATATTACCGGTACAGTTTTTACCATCGCTGAACAACTCAAAACCTGTTCTGCATCTGCATTTGTACGATCCCAATGAATTCTCACAAGAATGTTGACACCCATGTTCATTGCCCTTGCATTCATCAATATCTTAATTTAAGGATATCAAAAAGAACAAAAAGGAGCGATGTGAAGATAAATACGTTAATGCAAGTAAAAAATTACAGTGCATTGAACATCACTGAATGATCATGAATTTGAGCGTGATATCGAGAATTATCAATAAAGGCCGGCGACGTTTGTATTATCCACCGAAGACTAGGGATGATTCCAAATTCAAGTTTTGCGTTTTTTTGTTCAGTATTAACAGTATAAATGTTTTCGAGCATTTTTGCTATCAAAATTTTAGTAATGCTTGGGCAATTTCGAGATAAAACAAATTGTAGAAAGATGCTTATAACTCTATTTCGCACACTGTTGCCATGGTGACATAATTTAAGTGTGAAGTAATTGTTCCAAAAACTTCAGATTAATATGTGATGTTTTTTGGTGAACATTTCTCCCCAATACCACGCAAGGTAATAGTTTGGGAATCTTGTTTATGCATCAGTATTGACTTTGGCAAAAACCCTAGAGAGCCATATTAAAAAGTGGGGAAATTTTCAGACAGTGGAAAGCTTTTTATCATTCTGCATCCACGAAGGCTTCGAATACTGACACTTTGAATGGCTTGGTACTGAACAAAGGCGAAAGAAAATACTTGTCATTGTATTATTGAATAACACAGTAAGTATTAATAAGTATTATTGAATAAAATTACCATTACAAATTTTTTGGTCCCAGCCAAGATAATATCCCGGATTACAACTGCATCTAAAACCACCAGCAGTGTTGGTGCATATTTGAGTACATCCTGCCAATTTTTCAGAACATTCGTCAATATCTAACACAAGCAAGCAGAGAATATTATTAGAATTTATTTTTACAAATCGGAAGCAGGCGGGATCATGGCTTTTCCGTGATATATATCTGAGGCTCACTGGCTAGCAGTACAAGTTATATAGGCCACCCACCAATGCAGCGTTTGAAGTCATTTGTGTTAGCTCGATACCCATTATTGCAAGAGCAGGTATATCCACCAGGGTAATTTATACAGTTGTGATCACAGTCACTGTTGTCACATTCATTGATGTCTGTACATGGAAAATAATGTAGTGTTTAAGAATATAAATACCTAAAGCGCCTGCATGATTATGAAAATTGTACAATTTTGAAAACAAAAACATGCGTATTAGTTGATAAGTATCGAACAAACGCCAAAATATACCACACGGGTAGACAATAGCTAAACAATATCCGAAGCAGCCTAGCTAACTTTCGATGTGTAGAGTAAATAGAAATTCGTGTGAAAATACTCCTTTTAGCATGGGTGACTTCAGAAAATTTAGAAATCGTTTAGAACAAAGTCAAGTTCAAACTCAAATAGTTAAGAGGCTGTTTAAAGTATTCCCTTTAAGGTGACTCCCGTTTTTGATGATTTGGTTTAAATTGGCAAGGGGGTACTGAATGCATGTATTTTTCCTAATTATACGTTTTGTCTCCAGGAGACTGTGATTTATGTAGCCTTGTGAAAGTTTTGGTTCAGCGAATATGATATAGTTTTACTTCCCATATGGCATATGCACAATTTTTGTGTTACCTCGACATGTTCTTCTGTCACCATCAAGATAATATCCATGTGGACATGTACATAAATAACTTCCAACTGTATTCTGACAGCCAGCTTGGTAACTACAGCCGTTTTGATATGTAGTGCATTCATTAACATCTGCATATAACAGAATCATCAAGTAACTCGTATATTCACTTTGAAAATAGATTTAAATCGTAATAAATTCAGGTATATTTATATCAAACTTTCTTTGGTTACCTTTACAAGTTCGTTGATCACTACCAGTAAATATCCACTCCCGCAAGTACATCTGTAACTGCCTCGAGTATTTTGGCAACTTGCAGGGTGTCTGCAGCCGTGCGTGTGTTGGCGGCACTCGTTAATATCTAAATTATATCAAAATTCCACATCAAATTAAATTTTCCATGGAAACACGAAAGAAAACCTTTTTAAGCAGGTTATATATATATACATTGTCATCGCTACATTAACACGTTTATACATATTTACATTGTCATCGCAACAGGGTGTTGACAATTTATATATATATAATATATATATATATATATAATATATATATATATATAATAATAATATATATATAAATATACATATATATTTACCATTGCATCTTCTCCTGTAAGGGCCCAAGCGAAAACCGCTTGCACATGTGCATCGGTAACTTCCATCAGTGTTAATGCAGCCAGGTTTATAACTACAACTGTTTTTCCAGGTTCGAGAACATTCGTTAATATCTATAAATACATGGTCACACAATTTAAAAGTCTACAGAATACAATCCTAGGCAATTAATATATATATATATATACATCTTTGAAAATAACTAGTTCATGACCAGTGGCGTAGACAGCATCAATAATTGGGGGCTCATACTGATGTATTTGTGGTAAAAGGACTATAAAAACAAGTTTAAAAGGAATTGATCATACAAAATACAAATATGTGTGGATATGCACCCCCCCCCCCAATTATCGATGCTGGCCACACCATTGTCCATAACAGTTCCTTATCAAAGAGAATCAGCTTTTGTCTTCAAAGCAAGGTTTTAATGCTCGACATTACCACTTCGACATCGTGAACCAGTCCATCCCGAGTTGCAAGAACACGTCCAAGGACGATTACAATGCCCATGACCATAACAGCCGTAGCATTCAGCTAGAATAAAAACATGTTTTCGACGATGAGACTTTTTTCAGGTGAATTTACCTACCCGGATTTTTTCTAATGAGGGTAATTTTGTTTGTGGCATTAAAGGCTCTTTTAGAGGTATCAGTATGATTATTTCATTTTATGATATAAAATGCAGTGCTTTATTGGCAAATCAGCCATTGTAAGAAGCGACTGATATATATAACACATGTGGCAAGCATGTGCATGCGATTATCATGTCTGATACACCAATCAGGAATCAGGTATACGCTCTACGGGGGATAAAAAAACTTTTCAAAAACCCAGTTTTTTATAATATAATAAAAACAACACTCGAAATAAATTAATCCATTATTCCGCACATCCATGTATCATTCACTATTTAAATTATTTTGGGTGTTAACTTAACACTTGGAAGGATGTTTGAGCATGTTTATTTCTATACTTACGTATTGTGCAACTAGATCCACTTTGCTTCCAGCCGTAGCTGCATCTGTAAATTTTCCTGGTTCTTCTCACATATGTGTAAACAGTTTTCCATTTGCTTTTCTGCCGATTACTACAGAATTAGTTAGTTAAGTACATGGCTCAAATTCGTTGCACAAAACACATAGTTATTCCATAGTTAACTAAGTTAAGGCCATGTTACACGGTGCAACTTTTCTTGCAACTTGCAATGCAATTCTACTATTAAGCGGTCTAAAATTTCAGGATCGATTAGGAAAGGCCGTAAGCATTGGCCTCAGTCTCTATCTTGCCCCTCCAGTGGATGTTGTATTGTTGAAAGAGCACTAACTTTATGTTTCGAACCGTCTGATAAAAATTACATTCTTCTGCCGATGGGAGTTGGACATTTTTCTTTTGAAAATTAGTCAAACATGGCTTTGAAACGCTAATTATCACTGAAAGCAGAAATGCAAATTTATCGCAAACTTTTTCTTGTGCAAAACAAGCGCTTTGTTCATTGAATTAATTTTCCATTACACACAACCACTGAAAAACTAATTTTGTTCTTCCATTGGGTTAGGTTTAAGTTTTCACTTACAAAAAGACATTTGAAATATTTCTAGGTTCCTTTTCTGCTATAGTGTTTATGCAACTTACCTACATACCCGTCTTCTCCCCCAACAAAAAAAAGTGCATGTCGTAGTGCACGTTCTGACATAATAATATATTTTATAAGATCTTCCTTCAGGCACATAATATGCTGTATATAATGTCCGAACATTTCGCCTAAAATTGAAGAAATATTGTTTAGAGAATAGACCTTATGCATAATGACGTAACAAGCCGTGACACCTTCATGGAAATCTGGTCTTATTAGTCATGGCGGGAAATTTTGAAGTTTTAATTTTTCGCCGTGACTACTAAAACCAGAATTCCCTTCTACTCCAATTCCGCCGAAATTTGCATACGGTGTCAAACTATGGCCGCGTGAGTTCATAGAAAACTGTATAACACAAAGTAATAAGACGTAATATAATATAACTTTCCATACAAAACGTGTGCAGAAATTTTTGGATTCTTGGCGTAGCACAACGTTTGAAGTAATATAGAGATGACAATTATTTCTCAGAATTTTAAATGTATTTGTGTAAGTGTATATTATTTTTTGAATGCTCAAAATTTTGAGTACATGGTATGGGAATTGCATGACAAAGCTAGATAAGGGAGCGTTTAATTATGGCGTCTGGTAAAAGATGGAACACAGAACACCAAAAATAGATAAAACACAGAACACAAAGATTGAAGACAAGTGTTGAAGCGCAAGATTAGTTATTCATATATTGAGACTTTCTTTTCTTTTTTAATTACTAAGTCCAGACAACACAAAAAATACAATAAAACTAACATAGTATAATTAATAGTTTGAGCTAATTATGTGACGCACATCGAAAGTTTGGTTTAAAGTTTTTTCCATATTGTTCGTGTGAATCCACGAATCGGATGATAAATATAGAATTATGCGTTTGGATCAGTGGTTTGAATCTATGTGATATGTTCAGGAACTGGATACTACCATTTGCGCGAAGCTTAATTGCGACGAGCAGTCTTAAAACGTACGTTTACGTTTTGAAAATTATATACGTTTGATCTTTCAAAACGTACGTTTGACGCATCAAAACGTACGTTTTACCACACCCACATTTTAATTATGTTTTCGCTAATATATAAATTCACACGCTTTGGAGCTTTTCAACCTCATTTTTCACTTTACATGCGCTAAAAAGTTTTTTACATATTAGTACTGCGACTCTATATGCTTACTTTTCCCATAGAATGAAAATAATTTTCTTAAATTATTTAAATCGTTTCCGTACGTGACATAACATGGCATTTCATTTCATTGCCCAAATATGAGAAGAGGATTGGCCAAACTTACGCTTCAAAACAACACGCCGCAAGCTTGACCGAGGAATGCATGGTAGTGACAAGAGGCGTTCAGTATATATTGGCCACGCCCATGTATAGGCCACGCCCATTTGACCTTAAAAATAAGCGTTCCCCCACTTCCAAAATTTGCAAAACATCACTGCATATATCATTTGGATTCACACGCATTTCTATATTAATTTTATTATTGGATTCGGGATTCGCACACAATATGGAAAAACTTTATACCAAATTTTCGATGTGTGTTACATAATTACCTCAAACTATTAAATACTATGTAGTTTTCTTGAAATTTTGGTGTTCCGCCTTTAGTTATATATTTACCGATAATTAAGGCGTGCATGTCGTATTCTCTGATTAATTGAAGGTGTTTGGGGACTTGAACTTAATATCTTAAGGTGCTACACCGTACTCTATATATATCACACATTTTTTGCAATGAGTCCTCAACTTTAAGTTGATAAAAAATTTGTTAGATGAACTACTGTAAAATTTTTTAAAAAATGTTTAAACGTGAGCAAACTCTTTAAATCAGGCACAAACTTTTACTTTTTATATAAATGAGCTCTCGCATATGCTGCCTAATTTATTAATTTAATTACAAATGAAAATTAGCTGAATTACCTAACAAAGTTTTAAAGGAATGAACATTTTTGCAAAGCTCTGGAAAGCTTAAAATAAGTAAGTTTTCTGAAACTTTTAACCCAAATACTGTATCAAAGATTTTTACATGATAAAGCCGGTCTTGATTAACCTTGTAGGAATAAAGAATTGTCGGTCGCGACCATGCATTGTCTTACACACCACACGTCTTTCACTTCTGCTGAGTTTCGTGTGACAGTGTGATCAAAGGTGCCAGTTGTTAGGGTACCTTTACAGGTTCCAAAAATATTAGTGTTTGTCATGAGCGAGGCAGTAGCGTAGCCAGCATCGATAATTGGGTGGGCCAATATTCATATATTCAGGTTAAGAGAGTGTAAAAGCAATTAATTTGAAAGGAAATTAATCATGCGTGTCACGAATATATGAATGTACCCCCACCCAAGTTGTCGTGCTGGCTACGCCACTGGGGCGAAGACAAGCACGAAGGATATTCACATCACGTTCCCTTCGATCGCCGACTACGTCTCTATCTCTACTGATTGGCGGGAGGGATCAATGAATAGTAGGTTATTATAGTACTAATCCCTAAACTGATGCATGTTGTGCATCTTGTGAAATTAATTAGCTTTTTAATCTGATTGTCTAGTGACCTAAAGGTCATTAATTCCAGGTGTATCTAATTTGGATACATCATAACATCATTATTACCACAGGGTGTATAAAAAAACCTGCAACATAATTTGTATGCACGAGATGATAATTAGAATTTCAATAGCTGTGCAGCTAATTACGCTTCTGGGATTTGAAAATACGTTTGCACGTGCAGTACTATAAAAAAAGCACACAAAGTGAATTAAAATTGGTTCGATGGCGAATGGCTTACATAACTCAGTAACAACAGATTTAACAACGATTTAGTCGGAGGCTGAGTTTGCTCGTATATACGTTTAAAACAAGAAATTAATTCTCTCAGTTCTGTCAGTCTTAACTGAGCCATTCGTAATCGAACTCACAAGTTTAATTGGCTATGTGTGCTTGTTTTGTATTCACTTGAAATCCCAGAAACGTAATTAGTTGCACAGCCATTGGAATTCTAATGTCAGGGTGTCCCCAAAAATCCGCTCTATTGAAATCAAGCCTTTGTTAGAATCTGATTGCCTTAATATTATGATAAACCCAATCGAAGGCAAGACGCTTCATTTGAATTCCTCAACCTAATAACTATGCTATTTACACACTACTTCGTTGATCATGCATTCAAATTGAAACAAAAGCTTCATTTCATTAGGGGGGGACTTTTTTGGGGGACACTCTGTGCATATGATCTCGTGCATACAATTTATGGTATACAGGGTGTCTCAAAAAAACGAAAGCCTTTGAAATCACGCATAACAATGTAATTGTTACAGTTTGAATGCCTAAGCACTCTGTTGGGACCCACAGGTGTGTAAATGTTTGCCATAAGCATTTTTATGCATGAATATGATGCAGTAAAATTTGCTCGTACGCGAAAATGATATTTATTAACAATATTTAAATGTGCATCTCAATCACCATGACCTTCGACATGTCCCCTTTCTCTAGCAACACAAGCATTTAGTTTTTACTGAGTTGCATTATATCGGGCTAAAATTCGTGCACACGGCATTCAATTTTAACAATGAGTGATTTCAATAGTTTTTCGTTTTTTCTGAGACACCCTGTAGTGCAGTTTTTTGATGCATCCTGTAGTATTAACTTTGTTTGTAAAGTAACATCTATAAAACCTTTGACCTTTGGGATATACAACAATAAAAATTAGTGAAATCTGGAATTAATAATGTTAAAGTCACCAGAAAAACAAATTTAAAAGGTTGAAACGCAAAAATTAACTTAATCACTCGCCTAATCACTTAATGCATACCTTATTTTTTTAACCTGCACCGTAGAACGAGCACGAACGAATATGCGAGTATGGTAATGTGTTCATTGAAATTATGAAAAGCTTGGTTGGAATGCATATTTAAACATGTACGAATCGATGGAAGCGACGAACGAATGAGCGACAAGAGTCGCTCGCCAGTACTGAACCACCGCAATGCTTGTTGTATATTGATGTGTGTCGTTGCGCTGATAGAAGAATACATTTCAGCTCATTCAGTCAGGGATGGCAGCAGATAGTCTTAACTTAAGGCCGTATAATAAAGAAGATATGCACAGACAATTATTAGCATTGAATTGGGTATTAGACATGAGGTACACTGGGTATCAAATATGCAATACACATAAAATCTCACTTCTTGTGAAAAAGTTGCGATCGCAACAACCTTGTAGCAAGTTTGCCAACTTGTTGCAATTCATTTGTTTTGTCAAGTTTTAGCAAGCTTGTTACTAATAAATTGTTGTCAAGTACTATTTCATGATCTGCAGCTTGATAGCAAGTTGTTGGAACAACCGTTGAAGCAGAACTAACATAGCCGTAGAAGTCATTAAGCTTGTAGCACATCTGCTTGACAACAACTCAACAAGATGGGACAAGCCGTGCGAACAAATCTTGCAACAAGCTTGTTCCAACAACCTCGCTACAAATCTGCTGCAGATTGTTACAAGTTATGCGTTTTTGCGTGTGTACATGATAGCGCTAAGTGAGTTCTCATTGCTATATTTGCATCAGTTGCGTAGCCAGCCCGGCAAATAGAAATTTAATATATTATTAATTAGCATTAAATTTAACTCGACTTCGTGTGGTTATTCGAAATTTCCATAATATGCGGGGTAAAACGTAGTTTTAAATTCCAGGAGCATAGTAAGTTCCACGGCCACAATAATTGAAATGCAAATCAGCAGTAACTGCTGTGCAAATTACGGTTATTTCAGAAACTACCATTACAGTTCAGCAATCATCGTCACCCTGTTACATGCATAGTAATATTTATAACCTTATACACGATATCAGGCACAGCACAAATTACATAACAAAAATATGCATGTTATGGCTTAAATATAGAAACGAATATGTTAATTAAACTTGTTTTAGCCAATAGAAACCGTGAATCGTACTCTCGTTCACTTAATGAGGCTAATCGTTCGTTCTCGTTCTACGGTGCAGGTTAACTAATAGCAGAATACATGCAATTGCCTTTGCAGACGGTAAGGAATCTTCCCTTTCGTAAAGGGTCTTTTCCAGTGCCATTTCCAACGCGGCGCAATTTTTTAAAGTTTTTCGCTTTGCAAAAGCAAATAGATTTTAACCTATCATAATATTCTTGTAGATTACTTATTGCCATGATACATTTTAACTCCTCTGACGTCTATAGATTCCAAATTTTGCTTCCAAAATATAATTCATATGCTTCTAAAAACTTAAAATTCGAGTCGCGTTGCCACTTCGTGTCCCTTTTGTGTCGACCTTTAAGCTCATTTTCATGCACTAGACGAATCTATTCGCGGGAACTGATGAAAAGTAGAAAAACGGTTTTTCCTTCTCCCGGCAGATTTTTAGCAACCCAATCACGTTATATATGAGTTCGTGAAAAGCGCACCATTCCATGTATGCTACAGGCTAAATTATTATTCATTGAATGACATTTGTTTGTTGAGAGCGGGTTGGCGGTATTATCAAGATACCTAATATTAAATGCTATACCCAATATTAAATTTATATACCTTTCATATTTTAAACATAGCTATAGCTCGGCTAACATACCCATATGGACTTAAAGAAACTCCTCGCGACTGATGCATATTCACCAGGATTACCACAGAAGCCAACAGTAACAAACCAGTGCTGGCCATTGTCTGATAAGGTAAAAGTGGAATAGGAGACAAAGTTTTTTAATAACTGTGATAGTGAAAAATATCCTCGGTTCACCAAATCTCGCGAATGCCAACTAAAACATATAATAGTATGGATCCTGTTTTCATGTAGCTAATATAGTATTGGATGGATTTACATCCGCATAACATGTTAAAAGACATGCATGTTTGATAACAAAGTCGTCAATGTTTCTTGGAAGAACTGCTGTAATCTGAAACATTTGTGTGTACATACATAATATATGTCTTTCAATACAGCCTTAATTGCTTGTGTTCTCTGTCAGTGGCGTAGCCAGCCTGACGATTCAGTCATGCTATGCGAATTTTATGTTTTATGTTATTATCATTATTAATTTCTTTAGAAATTCATTTTTTTCACAGTCAATGATCACCAAAATATTAGCATAGCATGACTAAATTGTCGGGCTGGCTACGCCACTGTTCTGAGTAACTTCAAAGTTTAAGACTTTTATTACTGGGTAGAGATAACAGCCATAACACTATGATGCCTCTTATGGACTATTGTGGTGAGCTATATGGAGGTACTTTTGATTCCTTAAATTCGTATACACAAGTTAGCTAATAACTACAGTATTGCACAATCTCTGCTGAAGTCACATCACGATCGCTCAATCACAATTTGCGTTTATGTCGCAAAGTTACGCAAAGTATGTAAAATAGCTAGTGCCATTAAAATAGTTCTAGTGTTGTCTCGAAAACGTTTACAATATAGCTAGATTAAAGCCCGTTTTCCATAAGCGAATTTGAGATCGCACACGCAGGATTTGGTCGACCGACTAAAATCGTACGACAAAAATGCGTCGTGTGCGTCCGGCTTTACTCTGTCTTTATACTTGTTTTATTAATATTGAATATCAAAAACACAAGATGTTTATCTTCGGAATTTGTTTTATATTGTATTTTCGGAAATTGTCTGCTTGCCGCGATTAAAGCGGCTGGTTACTTCTTGAAAATTGAAGCATTTAAGATGCCACAGGCTATTTTCAAAGCCGAACTAACTTTGTTGCGTATATAAGATGAACTATTTAACGCATTCACACACTTCAGAGCATGTCACACCCCCCAACCCCAATTTAGGAATTTTGTTTATATTTATCATAATACATTCATGTTGCAGCACGCCTGTTATGCACTGATAGATTTAATCAACAAACATAAGTAGCTACCAATACCATATACAAAATACAGCATACTCAATTAAACGACCGACTTTGAAGAGATTATTTAGATGACCTTATGTGATCTCATTACTGTATAGCATACAGTGTATCGACGGGGTATATTGTCCGTGTCTGTCACCGATAGCTGTATATACGCAGTGAATATAATAGAAATCCCCACCAAAGCATGAAAGTCGATGCTTATATACATCAACTTATGATGACCTTAAGCAAATAAGACCTGTTATTTATATAGCATGCTGGATTTCTCCAACAAAATTTACACAGCAATAATTCAGCCATAATAAAGAAATTACAATTGATGTGTGATGGGACAATGTTTCCTCGCACTTGAAAAACGTAGAGCAAAGTTATTATAACTTTAAATCAGTAGTCCGTAAGTAGTTTAGAATAGGCTCATAAGATTTTACTGTGGACGAACAAGGAATGATTGATTGATAGTTCATTAGCATTCGTGAAAACGTGTACCGGATGGTATGAATCATGAAGTTGACAGTTTTTATTACTACATGTCCACTTCAAGCGCCGCAATTTCAGTAATAATCGCGTTGTTGACATTCATATTATTCATGTTCTCTTGAATGTCTTGCAGTGTTGAGTCTAGAAGTATAATTGGGGGGAATGGGGGTGTTTATTCATCTATGCAAAAAATTCATTCGGACACCACTAAATATGTAAATAAACACTCCCCCAAAATTCAGTTTCAGGCATTGTGTCTTGCAAAGAACCAATCTTCAGATATATAATACAAAATTAGGTTAATATCACCTCCAATGTTTTAACTGTTCGAACTTTCGGACAAGCTCTGCGAACACAATATTGCATATGTTGTTCGCTGACACTACTAAAAATTGTGAGCTTTTGTGGCTAATAACAGATCCAATGAAAATCATCAAGAGACATTTATCAAAAACAAAAAGGATTGCTCAGCAAGATTAAAAGGCGAAAAAGGAACGATTTATACTCTCTATGCATAAAGCTTTGAAAAGTTTTAAATTGGTACGTGTCTATCGTATAGTTGTTTATAATATTCTGTGTTTGCTGTGTGAAGAAGGATGCATTTGTATGTATATGAGCTTGATACAGTACTGCCCAGAAATAACCTAACAAAGGCTAGGTCAAACCTCGGTTTGATCGCGGTTGAATCGCCAAGGTCAGACCGAGGTCGAACCGCGGTAAGACGGAGGTTAAACGTTGGCCTAACTCGGTGTGACAGACATTTTAAAAGATCTTAGCGATTTACCCACCTACGTTCGCAACCCAAGCTCTTATATTCGCGGATGGCTCTATTTCAATTTTTTCGGAACTAATGTCAAAGAACGTAGTGTCTCCCCAAAAATCGGACGTGACTTCAGTGTCACGTTGGACTAACCACAAACAAATGCCTCTTAATTTTAAAAAATTATGAAAAAATATCCCAACCCAAATTTCCAGACTCGATCCAATAACTATTGGGATTAACAACAATATAATCATAGAGATCACCTCCGCCATTCTACTCGAAGTCACATTTGATCATCATTTGAAATGGGATAGACAAATTCACACTATTTACAACATAATATTCTCCATTCTCTTTCTAGCGAAACGTATATGTAGTAACCTTACTTTTCAATTCTGTATTAAATTTTATTATGCATGAATCTAGCCATGCATATCTGCTACACATCTGTCATACTGTTTCACACTCTGGGGAAATGCAAATAAAGAATTAAATTAAACGAGCTGCAAGACTAATTCCTGCACAGCCAATCGAAGTGCCATCACTATCTTTAATATGATCAATATGAGAAAAATTCTTATCGTATTCAACCCTTTCAAAACGTCGTGGTCACAAGATCTACGAAAATTGTTTGTTTACGTTCGTGACTCTCATTCAATTCAATTCAAACTAGATCGACCACCACAGACTTAAAAGTTCCATTATAGTTAAGACCCCGAGGGAGCAAATTTTAAGATATCCTATAGTAGTGTAAGTTTATTTCAATCTTTACCATCTAAGATAAAACTCATTGAAATTTGAAAACGATTCACTTCACAGTTACAAAAACGAGCAAAAATATGTAAATAAGACAACTTTGACTCCACAATTATTCAGGATTTTCCTGATTGAGTGTCGTACAAACGGAGCTGAAGGCGTTGTTTCGAAGCCTGGAATATTATCGCGAGTCTTTGTGCCCTCAATAGAGATGACGGAAACTAATTGCTAAAAGAATATTTACAGATTGGCAGATGACGTTATGTTGAAAGGTCATATATAAGGATCAAGTTTTAACATAGAGTTTTAACATCAGATCACCCCTGATGACACTAGACTGGTCGGAGCGTCGAAACGTTTGGTGGTGAATGTAATCTTTGTGTGGTGATAACTTTCATTAATCAAACCAGAGTAGCAAAAATGCGAAAGCTCAACATTTTTTAGTTAGACTATATATGAAGTAGGCCATGTCAATAAATTCAGCTGTATTGTAGGCAAGCATCTCATTCGTTGTCAATGTTATGGCAATGTTGCTTCTAATAAGATCGTGAACAAATTTCCGAAAAACAATGTTCTTTCTTCTAGAGGAGCGGATAAGCGTAAAAAAAGCACAGAATCGGATGGTCAATCCGCTCATTTGACTGGTCAATAAGCCATATTTACAGTCATTTGTGGAGTGGCCGGACTGATTTGCACATTAGGGAGTGAATTGTGATTGGTAGGACTCAATGGATTGTTTTGCGGGGTCGGGACGGCTGCAGTTGACAGCTCTTGATAAAAGTAAAACGCCGATCGCGCGAAAATTATCGCTCTACACGAACTTTTAACCGCGTTCGTTTCTATAATTATGGAAATGCAAAATTTAAGTAAGTCAGGCTTTCTACTTCCAAACTCGTATTATACGAAGGATTGAAACTTTATTGTTAGAGGTTGTTTTGATTAAGCGGACGTTCGAAGTGCGATTTTACACTGAGATGACTGATTCTTAATAAACTTTATCAGAAAATCCTTAATAAATCCTTCGAAAATCCTAGGCCACTTTCTCGGGTTGGATCCTAGCCTGAACACAGACCTTTTTTTCGCCTTTGCGTCTCCCCATGATTCAACACGTAAAACGAGTTTTTATTGATTGTTAAACTGATTTTATTAGATTTAACAAAGATTTTACAAAGATAACAAAGATTCTTACTTAAGGTAATGTTCTTACAAAGATTTAAGACTTACTTAACAGAATAACACATGCAATTATTTTGAAATTGATAAATATTAACCTACACACTTTTTCTACTGTATATTATAACTTACAACACACAGAAATAACGTCAATAAGATTAAGAACTCCAAAATATTCTTGTTACCAAGAACAAAATGATAATTTCCCTGTCAAGGGTTATACTGAAACGGAGAGCTGAAAGGGGAAGATAATCGAACATGATTTTCCCCCGATATTTGCGACCGTATAAAACGTTTAGTGTAAACGTCATGTTTTTTAATCAAGTACTCAATCAAAGTTTCAATCACAATTCATAAAAAAAGTTTTTAAGAGTCAGAACGCAAGCTTTTTTCAAAGCTGAATTTTGATCTCCTCATCAAAGCGTATCACCTTGTTATCAAAAACCTTGAGGTCTAATTCTTCTCCAACACTTCCTTCGACTCGGGCATCAGTTTGTCGAAACACAATTCCCCTGGCATTATTGTTGCTGGTGATGAATACCTTCTTCTTCAGTTCGGCCTTTTTGAACTTGTGCTTGCGTTTCACACAATAGTAAATTGCCAAAATGATTAGCAGAACGAGAAAAACAGCGACGCCGACGATAACATAAAAGATAGTTTCATCAATTCCCAAAATTTCGTCATCGCCTGATCCAGGTTGTTTTTCATCTGCAGTAAACATAGAATTTTAAGAACATTTTAAGGTCAAATGCGATAAATCGGATGTGAGACTCAAAAAGTTTAAAGAATTCTAATCACGATACCGAATGAGGGTTACTAATTCCTCTCGCAGATTTAATTACACCCAGAAATTGAGGTTGAGCTTAAAACCTTTTCGAAATTGTATTTTAGGTCATGGAACGTCCTGTGGCTGCAAAAGGCACACAATTGTGAAACTCTTTCTAATTTAGAAATAGAGAACATTTTCCGGTTTCTATACACTTATGGAAACACGTTTTCCGACCAATCAGCGCGTGTGTACTATAAATATAATATTATAAAGTGCCTTTTTAAACGGATGAATTGCTATTTCCAGCATTTTAAGGCCGGACAGACTTGCATTTTAAAGCACGCAAGTTGTGTATTACGTGCATGCAAATGTGAATTTCGGAGAAAATATAGTTATGGCATTCTTTGAAAATATTCGTCAATTGCGTTTTCATTGCATGCGATTATCATTCAGGCCATATAAAAATACATCCTTATCATATATTTTTAAAATTATTGATTTCAAAATTTACTCGCCGTATAGAAAATATTCTCTATAATCTTGCAAGTATATGCCTCCGGCTCCCCTTTTCCACTGTCCCCCAACTCCCAAATTAACCGACCCCCCAATTCCTGCTCTCCCCTTTTTAAGATAGGGCAATGACAAACAATAATAAGTAATTAAGTAATAATCAAGTAATTAATCAACAATTAATAAATGATCAAGTAATTTATCACACCCTAGACATATAAAGAACGCAATATATTAATAACTATCAATTTCAACTATAACTATCAAAATATACTCAGCTAAGACGGAACACTCGAAAATTCAGAAAGATTTTTGAAAACAAATATGTATATTACTCAGCAGGCGTTTCCCCGTCGTTTGGGGCTCTTCGCATTACCCGCATTTCTAATGATGCCCGCGCCAATCGTGCCTAATTTTCCCACCTGCTCGAAGTATTATGAAACGGCTGTGGAGGAGGTAGCTGAGCAAACAAAGTGTTTGATTGACTTAATGTATTGTTTCATTGCTCTATTGTGTTGTTCTCAGTATATGTATAAACGCGAAACGTTCATTATCATTTTCTTAAAGAACGAAAAATACCACTCGCCTAATTTTAAAAACGATATCTCAAAAGTAAAAAAGCTAACTTGAAAAAAATTTCAAGGCAACATCTATCCACTTTTTCATTGCGACTAACTAAAATAATTTAATTTCGTTTACCCTAAGTAAATAAAATAGCGACAGTTTTAATGAGATAGCTCCTAGAAGCTTTACATTGGTTGTTTGTCAACTTATTATTTTGTAGTAATTTCAATTATTCTAGTTCAGCGCAAAGACAAACTTACTTAAAGCGGTCTGCAGTCAGTAACTTTGAATTACAGCTGCATTAAGCTTTTCCCTTCCTATATCACTAAGCAGGTCACTCTGAGTTAAAAAAGAGTTTATGAATATGCATAGTACAAAGAAAAGGCACAGCCAATGATGGAAAATGGACTATTTTTGTGAACACGATTACTATAACCAGTTTTTAACGCTAGAAGGATGGAATTGGTGTTTTTCGTTGAAAAATTTTTTTGCTCGCAGTTGAACTCGAACCATTGAACGTTTTGCACGCTATAAATCACGATCTATCTAAAATACAAAGTCGCTATCTCTCTTAGAATGGACGGAATGCAACTCTAACTTCCAGTTTCGCCTCCAATTGCACTAATGTCTTTAAAGTCAAGCATGAAAAGTTTATCAACTAGGTTTTATTATTACTTTTAGAGTTATCTTGCTCAAATGTATCGGGTACGAGTTCAGTTCGTTAAGAAAAGCAAAAAAAGTTTTGCATACATTCATAAACTATACAGAACAATACAATAGAGCAATGAAGTCAATCGACCCTTCATTATAAAACTTTTCGTTTGATTCTGAAATATTCAGAATAGATTGGAAAGAAATTCACGAATGTAACCCTTGCAATTTCTAAAGCGGGATAAATCGTAATTTTTGTTTCAGTGGACCACCTTAAACTGTAGACTACTGCAACAAGCAATTCTAAAAGTTGAAATGTGCATTGCAGAATGTTAAGTATACTAAAGAGTACTAAATACCAAAAGTACGCAAAGTATAATGAGAAATACAATGTATGAATTTAGCGAGAATTAAAATCATATAGCAGCCCATTTTGCTCATATGATGGGTGTGATTTTTTTGTAGTTTCGTGATATCATTTATCAACTCTACCTGTGTTCGAAACTTTTATTTATCTCTACCGAGAACGTCAACGAAGGTCCGACGGATGCCTTCATGTCTAAACGTCTAGAAGTGTTTTCATCTATATTAAGCTGTTGTTACACTAAATGCGATTCGAAGTTGTTAAAAGACGCTGCCATGCTGGTCTTTGGTTATTTAAGAATAACTTTTGTTACCTTTCGCAGCATAAATTTGGAACGTCGTATTCCCAAGTTTTCCGGTTTCCGCCGCTTCCTTCAGAGGTTTTAGAGGATCTTTCACTTTCTTCTCCGAAAATATGAGCGCAAAGGCAACAATTATACTGCCCTTTCTGCTCAAAGCGATAAAACACCATATAAAGAAAAGTGTAAAAAGGAAAAAGAAAGTAAATTCAGCTACTGGGTGTGAAGGATTTTGCGCAATTATTTCCAAAACACAAAGAAAGGGACAATAAAGCAAGGAACGTAATGAAAAATGTGGAAACATATTCACATTCCACGTGCCATTCGTTCGCCTGTAAAACTAGGGGTCCCTGCGTCCCTGATTAAAGGAATACTAAATTGTTTTCCGTGCAGGATAGCGTGATACTGAACGCGGGGTATTGCAAAACACTCGGAAAGCCCTGATTTTTTTCTACATAGATTTGCAAGTTTCCCTCGCTTTGGCTACACCCCTAGTTCTCCGTTTATTCAAACGAGGGAAAAATACGTATTTTGCTAGCTGATATTTGAAATATCATGCTTCACTAAACAATTGCCTTAAGTTCACTATGCAGCCTAATTGACGAAAAGTCTAGTGGATTCCGAAATAAAACAAAATACCTGAATCTTTCTATAAGAACATAGCTAAACCCAGCGTAACTTCTGTAAACGTCCCTTATCTTAATAACATAAATAAGAACTTGTTAGGTAAAGCGCAGAAAAATTCATACACGAATTACAGCCAGCATTACCGGTGGATTAACCAATTTTGGTGAGAATTACAGAAAACTCGTTCTCATTGTGTTATCATATTACTTATCATACTGTATATCATTATAATTTTACGCAGTGCTCACTATCCTTATCTTGCCCATGTCCACAAAAAAATAACATACGAGCTTGTAACTAAATTCGTCAACAAAGTTAACAAAATTTGCCAACTTCGCAATTCACAATACTTTACCACTATAGTAATATATTTCTCTCTCGTCGCCTAGATCTAAGATTAGTCTAGCGCGTAAGGTTCCTCGCCCACCACTCATTATTTTACCTGCGGCCGTTACTGAACACTTTCATGATTACTAACCTCAACAGTCAATCGTGACTCGAGATTTTTATACACCATTGAAGTTTTTATGTTTAGTTGTTCATCCCATTTTCGATTGGTCAACTTCATTTCAGACCTCACCGTGCTTTGGTCTACATAAGAAAAAGTTTAAAATCCATTAACGGAGTAATATTAAAAATATTGTTGTAGTGTCACTGTCGTGAAAGGTGATACATCACCAATCATATGTTTGTATATTTCCGAAATATTCAACAACTATTCGCGGAGGGCAAGAAAATCTGCTTGGGCCATTTGATTGGTCGTTTTTCTTTTTAATTAATTTTTGCAGGGACTGTTTAAAAAAATATGCCTGTTTCCACTGGCTTGAATCGTTTAACTAATTTGTTGGGTGGGGCATTTCGTTACCTATAGTAACGAGAGAAAAATAGATTTCACTGAAAGTTCAAGTCTTTCGGAAACATTTTGTGGGGATTCTAAATGAATGAATGAATGTAGCTATTTCTATAGTTACCCAGTATATATAACTTATAAGTTAGTATAAATTGCAACCAAACCTTCGGTTTCTTCACGTTTACACTGCTTCCCATCTCCTTCAAACAAAGGCGGGCATTGTTCACAAGAATATCCATCGGAATTTTGATCTTGTGAACATTGGAGACCTGGAAAACATGGCAGCTTATCACAAGGATTTCGGCGTAACTCACACAACGATCCCGAAAATTGCTCATGGCATTGACAATAATAATCTGTTGGTAGCACAGGATATGTAACATTCTGCTTTTGGTAACATTCACCATCGTGTTTGCATGGACACTTCATGACAAAGACTTGAAGACGTAATAGACTTTTTGCACCCATTTTGTCTTCGACTTGTATGTAAACGGTTCCATTTTTTGTGACATTTGATATCTTGAGCATTCTTTTCGTGATTTCCGCTGTTGCGAATGTTCCATTTGATAACAAAACAAATTTCAAATCATGTCTTTCGTCGTCTTCCGCATTTAGCAGAATTTCAAAGTCTTTATTTAAAATTGCATATACCAAACTTGGGGTGTCAAATTTCGGGGGCTGATTTTCTAAAAACGAACAATTGAACAGGTTTAGTAGTCATCCGTCAAGAGATATTCAACAAATTCTATTAAAACAAATAAAGAAACTCTGAATTATTAGTGGAATAGCTGAATTTTTAATTATGGCGATAAGGCATCTACGTGTATATCTGCCAAAATATATTCGCCGAAATACGGAATACAAAAATATTGGTCATTAGGTAAAATAAAAAAAAACTTGGATGTCAAACAAAAACTTGAATTTTGGTGGACATATTACGTCATACCTATGCCTTCGTTAATTTTTCCAAATGCGCACGATTCAAACCCGTTACTCTAAACTTAATGGTCACGTTATACTTACAACATAGTTTAATTGTAAGTTTCTGCAATCAGCAAACACGAAATTAAATACGTCATTGAAACGTAATAATAAACACAATATTTTGCCGTTCAGACGAAACAGTCGAGGTTAGTAAGTTATTTATCATATGGAACAACGTACAAGTACTCGCGCATACTGTGGTCAGCGCTAGACCAAGCGTTCGGTACTTAATGAAATACACAACATTTTCCCCCTCTTTTTCTTAAAACGTGAATGTTTATATATACTGTTATATAAACTCGACTGAATAATGTTACGTTGCCTGGCTTTTGCTCCCAAATTTAACTCCACCACAAGTTCATTGCGTCACGCATTCTCAATCAACCGGCTAGGGGGTTTTCTTTCGGGACGTGGGTAACGCGGTTCGAACACAGCACTTGCAGTCCCCTTCTCTGGTTCGTTTGTCGTAGTTGAATCACGAGTCTGCGTCCATTCAGCATCAGAAACCGATGACTGGAGCGGTAAGTCCACTGGAATAGGGTCAGGCTCCGTTGGAAGAACTAACCTGGGATTTTCTGGATTGTCCATATTTGATGGGGGACAGGCGCGAATCTTGTCGATATGTCGTTTCAACGGCATGCTTTCAACTTGGACGGTATAAGTGACCGGTCTCAGTTTGTTTAACACCACTCTTCGAATCCACGATGGCTTCTTTGGGTTCTTCCGGTAATCTCGAATCATGATTATATCTCCTACTTCATGCAACCTGGTCCTTTTCTCTTTAGGCATCGATTTTTTTATTACTGGTTCTCCTAGAGAAGGTTTACACACGTCTAATCTCGTTCTCACCTTCCTTCCGAGAAACAGTTCACTTGGTGTAACTTTAGTGAAACTGTGCGGTGTGGTACGGTACCATCATAAAAACGATGCCAGTTTCTGATTTAATGCGCCCGATTCAGACTCCATAGTCTTCATGTCTTGTTTAAAAGTACGAACTGTACGTCCAGCCTCCCCATTTGAACTTAGGTGATACGGTTGCTGATCTAATATGGCGAACTCCATTGTTTTTCAAGAACGTCTGAAATTCTTCAGCTTCCGACACTAATTCTTTGGGAAGCCCAAACGATGAGAACCCGTCTTCGATTTCATCTTGATGACGTCTAACCATTTGGAATGATTATCGACCACGATTAAAAACATTCCCCACAGAAACGGTCCGGCGTAATTGACATGGATACGTTGCCAAGGTGATTGTGGCAACTGCTCTCTGCAGGATTCACACGTCGCAACTTTTCTCTCGATGTCCAGGTTTGGCCACCAAACATGTAATCTCGCAAGGGCCTTCATACGTACCATGCCAAGGTGATTTCTATGTGATTCGTCAAGAATTTCTTCACGATATCACTCGAACTCCAAGGAGCAGACAATCTTCCTCGATAGAGATTTTCTCCCGCACCCGATAGTACGCTTGTAATTCGCTGTCGGCCTCAATTCGCGGCCAACCACACCTGGTATATTCCGTGACCCTTGTCGTTCCTTGTAGCGCTGGCCATTCAAGTGGCGGATATTGGTAAACCGTTTGCTTGCATTTTTTTCCATAAGTTCTGCTTCTTTGAAAAAGACATCGTCCGAATTTTCGCCTGATGCAGCGAGAGGGAAACGTGACAGAGTATCGGCATTTCCATTCTCTTAAGTTGAACGGTACTTGATGTCGAACTGGTATGCTGATAGTGGATCGCTCATCTCTGAAAACGCGTTGCTGCCAGGACGGGAAATCCCTTTTTTGGACCAAGAATCAGCGTCAATGGCTTATGATCTGTCAGCATATGATCTGTCAGCGATAAATCGTCGTTCGCGCAGGTATTGGTAAAATTTCTAAATCCCGAACACAATTTCAAGGGCTTCTTTTTCTATCATGGAGTAGTTAGGCTCCGCTGAAGTGAGCGTTCTAAAGGCATGCACAATCGGCTGTTCTTCATTCGCACTTCCCATTTGATGGGAAATAACTGCTCCCAATCCGTGGGCAGAAGCCCCCACTGCTAAAAACAACGGCTTCCTGGGTCTTAATGGGTCAACACTTCTGACGACACAAGATGCTTCTTAACTAGTTGACCGACGTTTGCACATTCTTCCATCAAAACCCACTCCAAACCCACACATTATTTGCCAAAAGATCAGTCAAAGGTTGAATAGTTAATAGTTAGGTTAAAAGGTTAATAGTTCACAATACCCAACCACGATTGCATCCTGATCTCCTTCTTGTTGCTGGGATCTTCGAGCTTCAAAATGGCTTCCACTACTTGTGGTGAGGGATGGATACCCTCTTTATTCACTACGAAAGTAGAATATTTTACTTGGTCTTGCATGAACGAACATTTCGACTCTTTACGTTTGATGCGAAAATCATCTAATCGTTGTAAAGTTGACTCCAAATTCTTCCTGTGTTGTGTATCATCTTTGCCCGTTACTAGAACGTCGTCGAGGATGTAACCTACTCCGCCAATCTCTTGGATTATCTGATCCATAGTGTTTTGATGCATGCATGTCTGTATAGTCCGAGATGCGTATTAATGGTAACCAACTTGCGTGGCTCTTCATCAAGCAGTACCTGTTGATAGGCATGTGATAGATCCAGCTTTGAAAACTTTTGTCCATCATTCAATTTACTGAGAATTTCTTCAGCTGTGGGCAGTGGATACTCTGGAACATCAAGTATCGGATTGAATGTGACCTTATAATCACCACAAATACGCACCGTGTTATCAGGCTTTAATACGTGTACAATTGGGTAGCCCATTTTGCACTACCCACCTTTTCCGGAACTCCTTCTTTCTCCAAACGAAACAGTTCATTTGCGATTTTGTCCTTAAGTGCAAACGGTACGGATCTTGGCTTAAAAAACTTAGGCTGGCAAATGTCCTTGACTTTCAGCGATGCTGTGATTCCTTTCACCGTCCGCAGCTTGCCATTGAAGACTGAGTAAGATTTCGATAGCCCTCCCAAACTGGGAGTGTCACCATAGTGGTGTAAATAACACTCCGATTTAATTTTAGTTTGGAAAGCGAATTCCTGCCAAGCAATGGGGGCCCCTCCCCCTTAACCACTAATAAAGGTAAGTTTATTCTTTGGGATTCATACTCGACTTGCACCTCTGCTTCCCCAACGATAGGAACTCTCTCACCAGTAAACGTTTGTAACGTCACCGAACACATAACGTCACCATACATTTGCTCTCAAACAGTTTGTCAGGTATTAGGGAAACCGAAGACCTTTGTGTCAAGTTCCATTTCTATGGGGTACGTATTAATGGATATCTTGACTTTTATTTCTTCTCGGCCTATTGCTTTCATGGTGTAAATGGGCCATTCATCAGATACATCCCCTTCAGACGCATCTCCAGAGTCATCAGACTCTTTGGCAGGCACCTTGTTAACTCTTGAAGTCTTCTTTACAACCTTTCCCTTGTTCCCCGCCACCTTTCCCGCGTTTAGTACTTAATGTAATACACAACACCTGCCAGCAGCCAATCAAATTGCAGAACTTACCTAAACAAACGCTTGTGATATAATGATCAGGGAATAATAAATGGTTATATTATACCTCAAATTCAAATTGCACAATCAAAAAACATTATTTGTGCCATGTGACGAGGATATTTTTCGCCGTATCGCATCCCCGACTCCCATTTCCGAGTTGCTGGAGTGACATTAAATTTATCACACTGCGATATTAAATTTATCCCACGTGATGTCTCGGGAGAACTACACGAACCCACTGGAAATAATGGCAGGAACAGTGTTGTTGTTTGTTTGAAATCAAGAAATTAACGATTCTTAGTGATATCATCACTTCGGGAAATATTTCGCTAAATCCCCATCACTCTAGGTCTATAAATGATAATTATGTAAGTCGAGCAATATCTGAAGCGCAGTATTCGCTATAACCTCAACGAAACAACGCTCAAATTTCCTTGTATGTATTTAATTTGCTTTTTAACGGTTATTAAGCATCTGAACTGTTGATGGTATCAATAAACTTTTAAAACGACTTGTTCTACACTTGTAAGGTACCAGTTCTTTAGGAAACAGAAGGTCGTATTTAAGAATATGCTAATAGTATGCGAGATCAGATAAATTACCAGGTTGCTGTAAAACATTTTTCTTAAAAAAAGAGGAACCTGATGAGAGGTTTCGTCGCGAAGCCAGGTTGGTAATCCATATTTTGCATTGCTCTAACCTGGATCCTTTCCAACTCTCGCAATTGATAGCCAGGGATATTATAATTCCAAACTTGCGCACCGTACTCCATAATTGGTCTTATACATGTTAAATAAACGGAAACGAGAATCTTGTTATCAGTCTGTGCTCAGTTTTAAAATCCCAAGCATATATACAGTTTTTAACGACTTCGTCAATATGATCGTTCTATTTCAGATCATTGGAGACTAAGCAAAGTAACTAATCATAGAAACAAATCTCCCTATTCGTTCACGCTGTTTTCCCCATGCAGTAAAGAAATTTATTACCCATTCATGTGACAAGGATTATAGTTCTATTTCCATTCTTTCCAAATTCGTGATAAGAGTATTATGGTTTATCCTGCCAAATGCTTTCCTGAGCTCGAACAAAAAAAACTCTCACGCACTAGCTGATTAAGTTTTTAAACCGTTGTCACATATGAAATTGTCCGGCATCCAAAAAATCCCACGCGATACCGCATTGCAAACTTTCCGTCGATGATAATTGTTTGACCCTGCATGCTTACAGCTTACTAACGAACTAAATTGCGTGTTTTATTGTAGTTATTTTATTACTGCTATATACTTTCAAATCGCACCTGCATGACTAATTAATTTTCCCAACAATAAAATACATACGACAAAAATCGATACTGAAGGTAAAGTTTTTTTTCTGTAAGAATTGGTTAAATTAGAACTACTCACTGCCATCGACTCTGGTACAGTTCTCTCCATCGCCAGTATATCCAGTAGGACAAGGTCCACATTTAAACGAGGCAACCAAATCTGTACAAGAAACTCCAAGGAAACATGGGTTGTCAGCACATTCATCAATCTTGAGCAAAATAAAAATGTTAAAAGGGTTAACGCGGATACTGAGATTTTGTTCTAAAAATATAGACGGTATTCAGCCCTCGTGTTTCATAGGGTACCGTCAAAGTCCCCCCAAATGTTGCCTAAAATAAATACTATAACTATAAACTGCCAGGTTTATTGTGCTAAAAATATTGTTCTTTGTTATTTTATGCAAATTTTGCCGCGGTCTAACTCGAGAGTATAAATTTATTAAAAAAATAAACTTTTCGACCATCACAGGCAGCGCTAGATGCGGGAGTGATTGAGATAAATTAATATAGCGCCGTATATCATTATTACAGCGGGTTCCGGTTGAGTGCAGAACAACAGGCGTTCGCAACGCATGTTGGGTCTTTTAAAATCAGACGTTAGAAATTTCAGACGGTTTTTGACGCGCATTCTTGCAGTTTTAAACAACGCATATGATTGGATCCTTTAAAATCCTGAAGTGATTAGAAGATTTGTTTACGAAACAGACTGTAATATTAATTTAATTATGCATATTTAAACTTGGTAGGAAACTTGCGAATTTCCAAACGAAGTGGGAGAAAAGAAGTACCTGTAATTATGTTTGCTATATTTACTATATGTTTACCTCAATTTCACAACGTTGACCGGTGTAGCCAGCAAAACAAGAACACGAGAAGCCAGGTTGTGTATTATTACATTTTCCATTGAGACAAGGTTTAGACATATCGCATTCATTTACATCAACTTCACACAGGGTACCCGTATATTCAGGAGGACAGGTGCACGTGAAATGTCCAGCTCCATCAAGGTACCGATAATCAGGATTGCATTCTCCTCAGTGAATTTCTACAGGGACATTCTTTGATGACAACCGACGCACGAAACACGGAGTAAGCACCACATTCGTCTGTGACTTTAAAATGGAATTCTGTCGAATCGTTCAAAGTCTTTGTCCATGTAAACATTCCTCTCTCCGTTAACATAGCTCCAAATGTTTCATTTTTGGCAAAGCTGTATCGAATGGTACGGTACTCAGGATCAATTGCATGTAGCTGAACCCTCAATTGTTTTCTTCGAAACGCGTAGAGGAAAGTTGACGTTGTAAATCGTGGAGGTTGATTATCTTTAAAGAGAAATCGATAAGAGAAAACAAAATTTAAAATTAAAAAGTGAGCAAATCAGATCGGTTGCTGTGACGTAGGGCAAGGTTATGGATCCTGATAGCTTTTCACAAAATGCAACAAAAGAGTTTGTATTTGCGAATTTTCAAAATAATATTACCTGAACACCAATATGATATAGCTTGGCTGAGCTAGGACTTAGCACATTTAGTGTACGAATACAGAGCTTAACTAGTAAACTTTTTAACAACCAGTCGCAACAACCATAATATGCACATACCTCTACGTTTTATCCATGACGTGGTTGAAATATCTGGCACACACTGTTTACACCAGTTATTTGGATGATTTTCGTTTTGCGCAAAACAATGATCAGAAATGAAACAAGCATCGGTCTAAAGTTAAAAACAAAATAGTTTGTGTGTCATGTTTCATGCCAAATTAGTGGTAGCTGATACACTTCTTACGGAGTATATTGAACAGAATTTTTTACTGTATTTCTTGTGTCAGTAAGTTTTTAACAAGAGCTACATTATTGTTAAATTAGCAGTATTTTATTGTGAAGTCTCTTATTCCACTGTTCGTTAATATATCGCCTATATATACTATGATTAATTCATTTTATATTATATATAGGTATCATTTGCAGCTGCACAATCTACGAATCTATTTGGGAATAAAAATTATTCCTAATCTTAAGAAGTTACCTAAAATTCTGGTCAACATTGGGACAAAAAATCGCCCAACGTTGTAAAATTTACGCCCGAAATGTTCCCCATCCATTTGCATCAGGATTTTACCTTTTTTGGAAGAAGTAAATTGAAAGATTCCTTTATAATATATGGATTCGAGTTGAGGGTAAGTGGGTCGTAAGTAATACTCCCTGAAATTTACTGTGCATAACTTAACTATAATATCGCAAAAAAGGACCTTGCTGGTTAATGTGCATGGCATGATACAGCATGCGTTTCATATTGCCGGCGAATAACATTATTTTTAAGTTAGCATGCAGGTATACTGAAATAATATATGCATAACGTAACAACATTGTTTAGTTGAAAAAACGCAGTATTGCATGAATCTCTGAGACGGATTTTTAACCTCGCTTATATATTGTTTACGTATGTAATCGTTTCATTAATAAGTTTACCTTAAGGCGACATTCTGTAGTTGTATTGCATTCTTGGCAGATAGAGTCATACGTAATGAACAACATGACCGCTTTGGATGCATTTATTCCGTTATTTGAAACTGAGATTTTCAGACCAGCAGCTGTAATTCCCTTTTTGTCATATTCGCCGATATTTACAGGAGATTCCGGAAGAAAACATTTAACTTCAGTGAGGTCAACCAGTTTTCCGCGGTGACGCGTGATGGAATTACTTGGAGTCCAGGCTGATTCGATAACCTTAAGAACGTAAGCACATGGAATAAATTAAATACGCAGAGAAACGTTGGTTAAGAAAGTTCCATGTCTTAAGCTTATGTGTATCTACATGTTCTTTTGCGACATGTTGTCCATTGTATTCTATTCCTTATGATCACATTAGTGAAAGTTAGGAAACACGACATTGCGCCTTATTTAGGCCATTCTAATGTACTTCACGTCGTGTTTGCTATATATTTCGCTATAAGACTGATGGATACGTGTTGACATAGTCCGTAAGTAGAGTTAAAAATCAACAAAACTGATCTGAATTTTAAATCATTTTCTGCCGGCTTATATGCAATATTGGCAATATATAATATACAAGTATAGGTCGACTTAGTAGCCTACCATGCAAAAAGTGGATGATGTTGTAATTTTTTTTCGGTTTTGGTTCCGTATGCCTAGTATTAGTATCATATGCACATACGATAGATCGACATGCATGCAATATTGAAAATACAGTCGTAATTTTGTGACTGGTTAGTGAATCGCAATCGTAGCACTTTTATCCCATATAACACCAATATTTCGCCTGAAAACTTACTTTAAACTCCTGAACATGGCATGTCAGATTTCCTGAGTCCAAAAATGGAAACGCATAAATTCCCACATTTTTACATGGTCTTCTTCTGAGATCGCACAGACCAGACTTACGAATACCAGAAATAAATGGGCTATCTTTTAAAGATATGGAGCAATCAGCAGCAATATAATCTTCATCACATGTACATGTTGAGTTAGAACAATTTCCGTGACCAGAACAGCCGTTTGGACATAAAGAGGCTATGAATTTTTTGTTGAGTTTTAGTTTTCCGTCTGTGCTGTTTTCGTAAAATGAAGTGTTCTTGAATATGTTCTTTTTACATGTTTCTTGCAAGGCTGCAAAATTATCGTTGGCCCAGGCAATATTGTCCATAGCCTAAATGGTTATAATAAAGACTATTGCTACAAGCTGTTTTTAAGGTAAGAACGTAACCGGAAACTCTCCATGTTCATTAACTGAATTAATTTTTATCTATTTCGGGTACGAAGCTTGGTCCCGCTGCTTCTCTTAATGATATATGATCTCAGACCAAGTACTCAAATTAAAAATTTGTTTCGTAAATTTTTTTTAACTTTTTTTGCTATACGCGTGAACAAACACAACCTATTGGTAGACAGGGTTAAGCTATAATCGGCTTTTGAACTGGCCCCAGGCATTCAAGTTACAAGAAAAAACATCTCCTTTGAGTTTTGTTTTCGTAGCGTTTCATTGGTCGAGAGCGAATCACGCGAGAGTGACAAAACTTTGATGTCGCCAGTGCGACCCCCTGCAGAGTGAGACAACGTGCTATCTCATGGGAAATAACAACTTTTATCCATTTGAAATTATGTCTTTTATGAATAGATATTTCGTTTTTTGGTTTTTCTTTGACAAGTGGTATATAATATAAAACTTATTTACCGAAAACTCAGAAAAAAATATTTTTTGAGGACCCTCGACCATCGATATTACAAATATTGACAGGTCTTGGGTCCTCAAAACATAATGTTTCCGTCGATCGCAGTAAATAAGTGGTAAATATATAACACTTCATGGTAGCATGGGCCACTGACCTGAATATCTGATACACATTGTTCAACCACGGCATTTATATCCACACCAACAATATTTTCACAGTTCGCCCCAGCTTTTGTATAACGAATCTTCCTATTACAAATCTCTCTAACTTTTACTTCAGTGAGTCCACTTGGTGTCGGCCATGATGGAAGCTGGGTAGAGTTTTGTTGCAGAGGATTAAAGGGTGGGATATCATCTTGATCATCTATATCATCATCTCTTGATTCCGCATCTCTCTTTTCTAAGCTTTCACATAGCCCTAAACAAAGTGAGGATATGACACCATGGTGTCAGGGGCGGCGGGACATAACACATTTTGGGGGGTCTAATTTTGGAATTTCAATGCTCTAGATCTTCGGAAATGGCCATTTCAAAGTCTTACTTGCCGCTTTCATCGTAGTTTTTCATGGGCAAACACAAACTGAAAACGGCACAGGGCGTGTAGCGATATCTTCTACATTTGAAAAATCATCTCTCAAATTCTCAAAATAATTTCCAAACAAAATGGCGGTCCGAAAATAATAACAATTTACAACCACGAATATTCTGCTGTTAAAGACAACTATGAATAATAATAATATAGGATATCAAATTCTTATTAGGATTTAATACGCCGGCGAGCATTAATTTGACGACTTCATGTTAACGTAGTTTGTATATTTGCTCTCCCATTCTGACATTCTTCATGAAACTTTTAGGGGGGCTAAACCCCCAAGATTTGTAGTGGTACAGCATATATCCCAAAATCATGTACCGATTTAAATGAACCTTGTTTCATTTCGATAACTTTATATATACTCATTAAGAAGCCATTTTGAGTCAAACCGGAGTACTTTTTTAAAAGACATAGTACTGATGTGGTTAAAGGTTTGGCCTGTGGTTAAAGGTTAAGAGAACCGCATTATATCAGGAATCAGCAACTTCACCATAGTCTACAAGCTTTCTGTAGAACCCAGGAATCGGGCTCCAAATTACCAAATATCGAGTCTCACCAGTTAAGTAAGTCGTATAACATTAGTTTTCTTACCCGCTTTTATGCCTGAATGATGTTTTCCATCTTCGGATGGGAAGCACTCTGCTATCGCTTTCTCTCCACAAACACCTTTCTCACCCCCACAGCTACAAATTTTCCAAATTTACAATCCTTTAGATGTTTTTCTTCGAGAATTTTATTTACTTTGTAACTGAATATACCTGGGCCATGAATTCTGCAAGAGACGAAGATCGAAGTAAATCAAATTAGGTAAAATTGGTGCAAACATTTTTGCTATTTGTAGAATTACTCCTTCAACACTGTCAATACTGGTTATCAAGAGAAAAATGCACCAGACTTCCTGCTTTTAGCGACACTCGCGAGAAAAAAATTTGCCGCCATTTGCCATGTTGTTTTCGGCTCGTCACAATTAGGGTGCGTAGACGTTTTAATACACCATAACAATGAACTGTCTATAAACCCATTCATTGATTTGAATTGGGAATTCGCTATAGGTTGAAGTAATATAGGCTGACTTTGTATTGGAAACAAATAGTTTCTAAAGGAGTTAAACGTTGTTCAAACGTTGAAAATACAGATTAAAAAGCAAATGGAATCAAGGATCGAGACATTACTGAATTCGACATTTGTTTAGAAATTGAAAAGCAACCTACATGCCCTAGTTTAATTCTCATCCTTGAGATTAACAATAATGCGTTATATTCCCCGAGCCGGTGCGGAGCACCGTGCGAGGGTACTAATTCCACCCAGAGAATTCCACCCACTCTTATTTTATCGAATTAAACTTTTGATGACGTAATCTATCTCATTCTCGACCGCGCAACATTTTTAACACAATTGATTGACATAAGAACTTATGTTACTTACTGCATGCACATTTTTTTTTAATTGACAGTGAGATAATAACAACGACTTATAGGATTGTTAATCCAGGTATTTAGTTCTGAGAGGTGATAAATATTTTCAACTAATTACTTATTTATCCTATAATTATACGATATGTCATACATAAAAGGAAAAGCGATTAACGATTGTAAATGACCGAAAAATATATTTACCCTGGATAGGAAGGGCTAACCGACTGTATAAGGCTTTACATCATCCTTTAAATTAAACTTTAAAAAGAGTTCTTAAAAGTGTACTTTGGAGTTTTGATAAAACTAATATCATTTTGAAGCTTATAGTCGCTGAAAAATTGCATAAATTCAATAATGAAAAAAATATTCGCACCAAAGGTAAATAACATTATATATTTACACAAAGCTTAGTGTAAGTATTACTATGGATAATAAAGAGCGAATTATTTACAAAAGTTTGATGATGTAAGAGATAGAAGTTAAAATAGGAATTAACCATCTAAGAGTGATTTGTTATAAAATTCGGTCATAGGCTTGTAAGAAACTATTTTTAAATCTATCAGTCCTACATTTAAACAAATCCAAACTCTCGTTATTGTGTATTAAACGTCCATGTGAATCGTACCTCGTAGAAGGCATGAAATGAGACAATTTCGACTTGATTGAGTTTTAAGATCATTAAAAAGTTTCACACACAAGCGATGGCGGTTATCTTCGAGATTCGGGCACTCGGTTTTAGCAAGAGTTTGACGATAAGATAATTCTGTGCAAATAATACGAAAGAACCTCTTTTAGATACATTCAATCTTCTCAACAAGATAAGTTGGTAGGCATGAATGCCAAACGGCACATTCATATTCTAAAATAGGACAGACAATTGCCATATATGTTTTTATCAAATCGTTTATGGAAACTCCATTACGTTTCAATGTGCGAATAATATACAGAAGTTTTCCAGCTTTTTTTGTTATAGTGTTCACGTGTTCTCCCCATTTGGTATCAGCCTGGATTTGTAGATCTAATAATTTATCACTTTTCACCACTCAATTGGTATTCCATCAATGACTAGTTGGGATAGGTCAGATGGGTTACGTTGGAAATTTATCCTTAGTGCCTTAAATTTTTTTGGGTTGAGCTTCATATGATTATCATGGGTCAAATTTAAGATGTGATCTAGTTCAAGTTGCACGACAGATGAGCTATGTTTTCATAGAACTTCGGAGATGGTAATGTCATCTACATATTTCCAATGGTCAGAGTTTAAGGTTCTTAAATCATTTATCATTATCAGGAATAAAATAGGTCCTAGTTTAGTTCCCTGTGGAACAATAGCATTTGCTTTTGCCCATTCCGAGATTGATTTTCATACTTTAACTCTCTTCTTTCGATCTGATAAGAAGTTGCATCATGGGATGAGAGATTTTCGAAGCCCAGGTCGATCAATTTCGTTATTAGTATATTTAGATCAATTCTGTGAAAAGCCTTACTGGAATTAAGTAGGACAATCAAAACTAGATAACCACGAATGGAACATATCCGGTAAGCATAAGGTGGACGACGAAATTCAGAGACACCCAAATTGTTTTGAGTCGATTTTATGCCCGATATCGTCTATGATCCATTCGACCACAAATTCTTCCAGGATTTTTGTTATTCAAGCCGTTGGGTGGTATATCTTTCGGGATTGCATGGGGAAATATTGGCGGCTTTTCACAAACTTGGTAGGGGTAGATAATAGGTAATTGTTCAGCAGCAGGTAAGAATGATGGTAATTTATTCAAAATAAATGGTGGGATTTCTTCATCAATCGAGATAAAAAACTGGTTCAATGTTGTCACTAACTCATCGTCACTCAGAACAGATCCGGCCCATCCTCTTCAAGGTAGATTGGTGTTGTGTTGCTTGATCTACAACCAAGCTTCTTGACCAATTTCCACCATGATGTGCTGTCACTCTTCTTAAGATGATGCATTTTACTACAATAATTTTTTTTCCTTAGTTCCACTGCCGATTTAACTTTGTTTTTATAACAACGCTAGCGGTCAGTGTTTCCAGAGGAAAAGGCTCGCTGACGTGCAATGATCAATTGCTTGATTGAAGTCGTCATCCAAGATTTATCATTAGTATGAAGTTTAACCGACTGTAGAGGAAAAAAGGTGTGTATAGCATGGGTAATAGACTCTGTATAATCCGAGGTAATTTCTTCAATGGTCCCTTCGAGAAGGAAGGATTCCAGTCAAGTGACATCAACCATCGGCCAAAGGCTTGTCGTCGAGATTGGGAAAAGAGACGCCCCTGGCGCTTGATGACCTTGCCATGTGATATGGCATGGGGCTTTATTATCACGACGCTAATTAATAACATTATGATCAGATGTACTAACAGGAGCTAGAATTGAAGGCGCTTTATAAAATTGCTGCATGTTGGTGATTACAAGGTCAAGAATGGCTGAACCTCGCGTTGTGTCTTTCACAACTTGGTGCAGGTTTGGCTATTCCAGATATCCGAGATATCTAGGTTATTAGAATCTCCGAGTAGTACTGTACCATAATCGGGGGATTATTACAGATGTTAGCGAGGGATTCTATTAAATAACTAACGAGGTCACGTTGTTCTTGCATCGATTTGTCTGGAGGATTGTATATGACCCCTACAGTGATACCAGAAATCGACCTAGGGAGACGATGACCTCTCAGCCACAAGGATAAACATCCATACAATGGGTTTTCCAAGTCAGTCAGCCTCTTATAAGGAATTAGATTTGAAACATAAGCGCGAACTCCCCCGCCTCACCCGTTGGGTCTATTTCGGCAGGTTATAGTTTGGAATGGTTAGAATATCGTTATTAATCTCGTCATGGTGCCAGGACTCAGAGACTACTGCTATATCGATACTTCAAAAGAATTACGAATTCGTCGATTTTAAGAAGTAATGGTATAAAGGGTATCAACTGTTCCTCCACTCAAAATTAAGAACCTTTATACCTCTAGAATTTACCTACATTGAGTGAAGTGCCAAAAATCATAATCGAATTTACTTTTGTTTAAAGTATTAAGTAAAATACGCTTGGAAGAATATGTAGTGGTAAAAGGGTAAGCTATAAGATCTGCATCTGTTCAATTTTGTTTTTAAATACGACGAATTATTAAAAATCTCGAAAACATCTTCATCTTCTATTGCTAAGTCTAAAATCAGTTAAACGGCATGCTGCATATTCCGGAAAATTTCAGAGTATCGGTAAGAAAAACCTACCGATTTGTTTCTCCAAATTGATGTTCCGTCCCATAAAAATCGTCGTCGGGCTTTCCATTATAATTTCCACATAAACCTTGACTATGGTGACCGGTATTTTGGTTATTTTGGTTGAATGGAGTTGGGGCTTTAATGTAGGTGCTAAGACCCCAGAACCAACGCTTTATTGTCACCATGACTCCCGAAGGCAAATATACCTATAGAAAATAATTACTATAAATTTACATAAATATATATATATATATATATATATATATATATATATATATATATATATATATATATATATATATATATATATACTGTATATATATATATAATTATATATATATATATATATATATATATATATATATATTTATATATATATATATATGTAATTGTCTTATCCAGACTGATTTCTTTCGTAAGCTATATATATCTTTTCTATGATAAGTAAACATAAATATATGAATATACACCTTCCGATGAAGCGGTATCAGTTAATGATCGAAGCCGTTACTAGGAAGCAGTTTTTCTGCGCAAAACAATACACACACATGCGTTTTTTTGGGGAAAGCACTCCTATAGGATGTAATTCTTTGTGGTCAATCTTTCATCCCAAAGACTCGTTCTTATATGGCCTTTAAATCGTTCTCCTGGGATTTATATTCTCCCGATTAGGACTCTGCAACTGCGAACCAGCGCATGATGTCATGTATGCGCACACGCTACATACCATGAAAGAGGTAGCCGAAGACATCAACCTGACCAACGGCACACGTTAGTTGGACTGTATACGATTCGACTGATCTATGATTACAATAACTTAATGCTGAGTCTATGGGCTTGAACGTGACAATCAGGAGCGCTTCTTCCCAAGCCCGAACTTGTATTTTTATTTATTCGATTACTAAAGCAACATTATGACATACATTAATTTTAGACTATATAGTGAAGGAGTCACTATATCGTCGTGTTATTGGCTCGTCTGTATAGATTACAGATAATGGTTATATACTGTCTATACTATCAGCAATATGTCACCCAACAGAGCCGAAGAAACGTTAAGTTGAATAACGTTAGTCTTAAGCATGTTATGAGATCTGTAACCTGATAAACTGTACTGAGGCATAGGTATGAATAGTGACTGCCATACATACGTCATGTGGCAAATGCCCCTGTTATGTATTCTGTTCTGTTATGTTTGAGTGGTGGGAGGGTGGTTCAAATTTTTCGATTTGACGTAAGTAATACCTTTATTTTGCAAACTGTATCTTTGAGCAGAGCGATTGGAGCGCCGGTTTGATGCATGTCTGACATGCCACCCGCAAACAATGTATTTTGCGAAGACACACCTTGATATGAGTTCCTCATTA